>NC_137086.1:716417-815315 GCF_951640355.1 Cnephaeus nilssonii | reverse complement strand
GCACCCCACACGGAACCCCTGGCCGTTCTCTCTCCTCCTGCCGCCGCGGGGCCCTGACAGCCCCTGGGATGCCTCTGCGGCGGGCACGGCCCGATCTTCTTGTTGGAAATGCTCCTCAGCGATGTCGCGGGAACGAGACAGACACGGAACATGGTGGGCAGGGCAGGTTTACTTCTGCGCAGGAGGGCGCGATGCCCAGCACCATGGCAGGAAGCACACGCAGTGAGGTCCCGTCCCCTTTCACCCGCTCCCTGACAGTCCTGCCCCCACCGATTGGCTGAGGGCCGTGGCTTCGCAGTCTGGCGCCAATGTCTCATCTGAGAAAAGCGTGCAATAAGGCAGGAGACCGCTGTCTGTCAGGGACTGGGACTAGCTACCTCTTCTTCAGGAATGTTGGCAGTCTGGTTACTTATTATTGTTCAGACCTGCCAGGTGCTGAGGGCACTTAATAGCTAAGCTATTACTTTGATAGAAAAGACCCCTTAACTCTGACATTCCCGACCCGTCCCCTCATGTCTCTCCTGGGGAAAGCCGCTCTCCCGTGGCCCTGGGCCCTGAGGCATCTGCCCCTCTCGGCCGTGTGCTGTGTAACCACGTGGTCATGGTTTACAGCCTGTGTGCTGTCATAACCACACGGAGGCTAGCCCCCACGTGTGATTGCAGTTATACATGATGGTAGCACACACGTGTGATTACAGTTAGTGACTACATGATAGCACACACGTGTGATTACAGTTAGTGACTACATGATAGCACACACGTGTGGTTACAGTTAGTGACTACATGATAGCACACACGTGTGATTACAGTTAGTGACTACATGATGGTAGCCCCACGTGTGATTACAGTTAGTGACTACATGATAGCACACACGTGTGGTTACAGTTAGTGACTACATGATAGCACACACGTGTGATTACAGTTAGTGACTACATGATAGCACACACGTGTGGTTACAGTTAGTGACTACATGATAGCACACACGTGTGATTACAGTTAGTGACTACATGATGGTAGCCCCACGTGTGATTACAGTTAGTGACTACATGATGGTAGCACACACGTGTGATTACAGTTAGTGACTACATGATGGTAGCACACACGTGTGATTACAGTTAGTGACTACATGATGGTAGCACACACGTGTGATTACAGTTAGTGACTACATGATGGTAGCACACACGTGTGATTACAGTTAGTGACTACATGATGGTAGCACGCACGTGTGATTACAGTTAGTGACTACATGATAGCACACACGTGTGGTTACAGTTAGTGACTACATGATGGTAGCCCCACGTGTGATTACAGTTAGTGACTACATGATGGTAGCACACACGTGTGATTACAGTTAGTGACTACATGATGGTAGCACACACGTGTGATTACAGTTAGTGACTACATGATGGTAGCACACACGTGTGATTACAGTTAGTGACTACATGATGGTAGCACACACGTGTGATTACAGTTAGTGACTACATGATGGTAGCACACACGTGTGATTACAGTTAGTGACTACATGATAGCACACACGTGTGGTTACAGTTAGTGACTACATGATAGCACACACGTGTGATTACAGTTAGTGACTACATGATGGTAGCACACACGTGTAATTACAGTTAGTGACTACATGATGGTAGCACCCACGTGTG
The DNA here is from genome assembly GCF_951640355.1 of Cnephaeus nilssonii. Taxonomy (NCBI): domain Eukaryota; kingdom Metazoa; phylum Chordata; class Mammalia; order Chiroptera; family Vespertilionidae; genus Cnephaeus; species Cnephaeus nilssonii. The sequence continues at coordinate 813,657 of NC_137086.1, read as the reverse complement.
ATTACAGTTAGTGACTACATGATGGTAGCACACACGTGTGATTACAGTTAGTGACTACATGATGGTAGCCCCACGTGTGGTTATAGGTAGTGACTGCATGATAGTAGCACATGTGTGATTACAGTTAGTGACTACATGATGGTAGCACACACGTGTAATTACAGTTAGTGACTACATGATGGTAGCACCCACGTGTGATTACAGTTAGTGACTACATGATGGTAGCACACATGTGTGATTACAGTTAGTGACTACATGATGATAGCACCCACGTGTGATTACAGTTATACATGATAGTAGCACACGTGTGATTACAGTTAGTGACTACATGTTGGTAGCAACCACGTGTGATTACAGTTAGTGACTATATGATGGTAGCCCCACGTGTGGTTATAGGTAGTGACTACATGATAGTAGCACACATGTGTGATTACAGTTAGTGACTACATGATGATAGCACACACGTTTGATTATAGGTAGTAACTACATGATAGCACACATGTGTGATTACTTAGTGACTACATGATAGCACATACATCTGATTGCAGTTAGTGACTACATGACAGTAGCACACATGTGTGATTGTAGGTAATGACTATATGATAGTAGCATGCATGTGTGATTACAGTTAGTGACTACGTAATGGTAACACACGTGATTATAGGTAGTGACTACATGATAGCAGAACACATGTGGTTATAGGTAGTGGCTACATGACAGTAGCACACACATGATTATAGGTAGTGGCTACATGACAGCGCACACACGTGATTATAGGTAGTGGCTCCATGATAGTAGCACACATGTACGACTTTAGTTAGTGGCCACATGATAGTTAGTAGCACACATGTATGGTTTTAGTTAGTGGCCACATGATAGTAGCCTGCACGTATGGCTTTAATTAGTGGCCACGTGATAGTTAGTAGCCTGCACGTATGGCTTTAGTTAGTGGCCATGTGATAGGTAGCAGCCTGCACGTATGGCTTTAGTTAGTGGCCACGTGATAGTTAGTAGCCTGCACGTATGGCTTTAGTTAGTGGCCACATGATAGTTAGTAGCCTGCACGTATGGCTTTAATTAGTGGCCACGTGATAGTTAGTAACCTGCACGTATGGCTTTAGTTAGTGGCCACGTGATAGTTAGTAGCCTGCACGTATGGCTTTAGTTAGTGGCCACATGATAGGTAGCAGCCTGCACGTATGGCTTTAATTAGTGGCCACGTGATAGTTAGTAGCCTGTACGTATGGTTTTAGTTAGTGGCCACATGATAGTTAGTAGCCTGCACGTATGGCTTTAGTTAGTGGCCACATGATAGGTAGCAGCCTGCACGTATGGCTTTAGTTAGTGGCCACGTGATAGTTAGCAGCCTGCATGTATGGCTTTAGTTAGTGGCCACGTGATAGTTAGTAGCCTGCACGCATGGCTTTAGTTAGTGGCCACGTGATGCTATAAGTCAGCGTACTGCTGCCTAACAAACACCACAGAGCTCGGAGCTCACAGAGCATTTCCTCTGTCCTCGCTGTCTCCTGTTGGCTGGGGATTGGCTGGTCGGCGGTGGGCGTGTCTGGCTCAGTTCCAGTCGCCAGCTGGGTCCATCCTCCCAGGAACAGTGGCTCTCCATCCCTGCTCCCATGGCAACGGCACAAGTCTGCTCGGCTGGGCAAAGGGCGATTCAAGTCCTGCCTGTTTCACAGCTGCTAACACCCCGCTGGCAAAGCAAGTGCCATGGCCCCAGGCAGAGCCAGGAGCAGGAGCAAGGCATCCGCCTCCGGTGGGACGGGCTGCGGCCGCCCGTCAAGGGCACGGACCCGGCAGGCGGCGCAGTGAGGACACGAGTGCGGCTTTCCAAGTGCCCTGGTTTCTGAGTGTTGACACTGAGGTGGTTTATTGAAAGTGAAGGGGATTTTGGGGGGGAACGTAAGTGAAACGTGAGGTGCCAGGCACAGAGCAGGGGGCACACCTGCCAGGTGATCCTTCCCTGGCGGCTCCTCAGTCGCCTCCTGGGAGCCGCGCTGAGCCGGGGGGTGCGGCGGGCTTGCTGGCAGGTGGGGCCTGTGATGGGTGGAAGGATGGAGGCAGGGGGCAGGGAGAGCCTCCGCCCCGTGCAGCAGGACCAAGCCTGGCTGCCCTGCCGGGCCTCCTAGCCTGGGTCGTGTCTGCCGTGCCACCATTGCTGGCTCCGACAGGAAGCACCCCACCTCCCAGGGTGGCTCCCTCACTCTGGTTTCCCTTTGCGTTTGTCTGTGTCACGCACGTTAGGCCAGTAGCGCTCCGTGCGGGGCCCTCTGCCGGCACCCGGGGTACCGGCTCCACAGCCCTCGGCCCGTTGGCCTCCTGGCTGGCACCCTGGCTGGCTGGTCGTTCTGATCATTGCCGCCCCTGCCTCTGGCAGCTGCTTACCGTCACCAGGCCACGCCTGCTCTGGGCTTCGTGCAGCTCTCCTGAGAGCCATGGGCGTCTGGTCAGTGGGTGCCCGGCTGCCCGAGTGTGTGCCGCCGCGCCTGTGCGGGGTACCCTCACCCGGAAGCACGAGGGCCGCTGCTCTGTGTTGCTGCCAGAACTCGGCGTTGCTGGTCTTTCTCAGGGAAACCCAGCCCCCAGCAGGGGAGCGCGGCTCACCGTGTTACTGCGTCTCTCCCGTTCACTGTGGCTGTGGAGCATCTCTCCGCTCGTTGGCCATTCGTGTGTTTTCCCTCTGGAGTGTCGGGTTCTCTCTCCTGCCCATTAGAATCTGTTTACTGACTTCAGAGAGGGAGGGAGAGGGAGGGAGAGAAACATGGATGAGAGAGAATCATGGATCGGCTGCCTCCTGCACGCCCCCCCCCCCCCCCCCGGGGATGGAGCCCACAACCCAGGCATGTGTCCTGACCAGGAATCCAACCGTGACCTCCTGGTTCCTAGGTCGATGCTCAACCCCTGAGCAACGCCGGCCGGGCAGTCTTCTGCCCATTTTTAAAAATTGGGCCATTTGTCTTAAATTGTAAGAGGTTTTAAAAATATATATATTCTGGATGCGAGCCCTTTGTCAGGCTTAAGTATCATGCACATGTTCTCCCAGTTTTGCTTCATTCTTTAACAGTGTTTCCTGAGAGAAGCAGATTTTAGTTTGATGAGGGCCAGTGTCCTGGTGAATCGAAGCGCTGCATTTAACGCGACCCACGTGCTCAGTCTCCGCGGTGACTGGTGCTTTTCCTTCCTGTTGGAGACGTCTGTGCTGATCCCAAGGCGGGAGGACCTTCCGCCATGTGTTCTAGAAAAGCCTTGTCTGTTTTACTTCCTGTTCTGGTCTCTCAGTCTGGAGGCAGCTTGGGAGCACGCTGCGAGGCAGGGAGCGAACTCGTGTCGTGGACGTGCAGTCCTCCGGCATCGTCCCTCCAGCGCAGCGGCTGTGGAGCACCCGGTGACCGTCTGTCTCCCTGAGGCTGCTGCCCTCGCTCCCTCCTGTGTCATGCTGACCTGGTGTTAGAGCGGAGCCCACCACCCCAGTCTCCTTCGTGACCGTCGGCCTGTCCGGGCGGTCACGTCCTCTGGAAATTGTAGAATTCGGAAGCAGGTTGCTGGATTGATTCTACAGAAGATGCTGGAGCTCGAGCATGGCTGGCGGATTCTGCCGAGGAGCGCAGGTCGCTTTCTCCCGGCACGTTCCTCGTTGGCCATGCGCGGGCCTCACACCTCTGGCTTCAGATATTATTGGATATTTGATTTTTAATGTGATTGTTAGTATTTATTCAAATTTTGTGTTCTAAATTTTTTACTAATCTATAGATGGCCAATTAATTTTTACATAGCACCATTGTGTTCAGCAATTTTGCTGAAGTTTCCATTTTATATCTAACAGTATAGAGTAGAATGTCTCTAATTTTCTACAAAATCATCCTGCCGTATTGAAGTAGTCAGGACCTCTGGTACAGTGCTAACTGGGAGTGGTAAATGCAGCTCTAGGGTAGTGCTAACTGGGCGTGTTTATAGGGTAGAGCCAACTGGGCATGTCATATGCAGCTCTAGGGTAGAGCTAACTGGGCGTGTCATATGTAGCTCTAGAGTAGTGCTAACTGGGCGTGTCTATAGGGTAGAGCTAACTGGGCGTGTCATGTGTAGCTCTAGGGTAGAGCCAACTGGGCGTGTCATATGCAGCTCTAGGGTAGAGCTAACTGGGCGTGTCATATGTAGCTCTAGGGTAGAGCTAACTGGGCGTGTTTATAGGGTAGTGCTAACTGGGCGTGTCATGTGTAGCTCTAGGGTAGTGCTAACTGGGCGTGTCATATGCAACTCTAGGGTAGAGCTAACTGGGCGTGTCATATGCAGCTCTAGGGTAGAGCTAACTGGGCGTGTCATATGCAGCTCTAGGGTAGAGCTCACTGGGCGTGTCATGTGTAGCTCTAGGGTAGAGCTCACTGGGCGTGTCATGTGTAGCTCTAGGGTAGAGCTCACTGGGCGTGTCATATGTAGCTCTAGGGTAGAGCTAACTGGGCGTGTCATGTGTAGCTCTAGGGTAGAGCTCACTGGGCGTGTCATATGCAGCTCTAGGGTAGAGCTAACTGGGCGTGTCATATGTAGCTCTAGAGTAGTGCTAACTGGGCGTGTTTATAAGGTAGAGCTAACGGCATGTCATATGTAGCTCTAGGGTAGTGCCAACTGGGCGTGTCATATGTAGCTCTAGAGTAGTGCTAACTGGGCGTGTTTATAGGGTAGAGCTAACGGCATGTCATATGTAGCTCTAGGGTAGAGCCAACTGGGCATGTCATGTGTAGCTCTAGGGTAGAGCTAACTGGGCGTGTCATATGTAGCTCTAGGGTAAAGCCAACTTGGCGTGTCATATGTAGCTCTAGAGTAGTGCTAACTGGGCGTGTTTATAGGGTAGTGCCAACTGGGCGTGTCATATGTAGCTCTAGGGTAGTGCTAACTGGGTGTGTTTATAAGGTAGAGCTAACGGCATGTCATATGTAGCTCTAGGGTAGTGCCAACTGGGCGTGTCATATGTAGCTCTAGAGTAGTGCTAACTGGGCGTGTTTATAGGGTAGAGCTAACGGCATGTCATATGTAGCTCTAGGGTAGAGCCAACTGGGCGTGTCATGTGTAGCTCTAGGGTAGAGCTAACTGGGCGTGTCATATGTAGCTCTAGGGTAAAGCCAACTGGGCGTGTCATATGTAGCTCTAGAGTAGTGCTAACTGGGCGTGTTTATAGGGTAGTGCCAACTGGGCGTGTCATATGTAGCTCTAGGGTAGTGCTAACTGGGCGTGTTTATAGGGTAGAGCTAACGGCATGTCATATGTAGCTCTAGGGTAGTGCCAACTGGGCGTGTCATATGTAGCTCTAGAGTAGTGCTAACTGGGCGTGTTTATAGGGTAGAGCTAATGGCATGTCATATGTAGCTCTAGGGTAGAGCCAACTGGGCGTGTCATGTGTAGCTCTAGGATAGTGCTAACTGGGCGTGTCATGTGTAGCTCTAGGATAGTGCCAACTGGGCGTGTCATGTGTAGCTCTAGGGTAGAGCTAACTAGGCATGTCATGTGTAGCTCTAGGGTAGTGCCAACTGGGCGTGTTTATAGGGTAGAGCTAACTGGGCGTGTTTATAGGGTAGAGCCAACTGGGCGTGTCATATGTAGCTCTAGAGTAGTGCTAACTGGGCGTGTCATGTGTAGCTCTAGGGTAGTGCCCACTGGGCGTGTCATGTGTAGCTCTAGGGTAGAGCTAACTGGGCGTGTTTATAGGGTAGAGCTAACTGGGCGTGTTTATAGGGTAGAGCTAACTGGGCGTGTCATGTGTAGCTCTAGGGTAGTGCCCACTGGGCGTGTCATGTGTAGCTCTAGGGTAGAGCTAACTGGGCGTGTTTATAGGGTAGAGCTAACTGGGCGTGTTTATAGGGTAGAGCTAACTGGGCGTGTCATGTGTAGCTCTAGGGTAGAGCTAACGGGGCGTGTCATGTGTAGCTCTAGGGTAGAGCTAACGGGGCGTGCCATGTGTAGCTTTAGGGTAGTGCCAACTGGGCGTGGGAATATGCAGCATTACTTCCCGAGGGGAATGTGTTTAATATCTCACCCCCAACTGTTACCTTTGCCTGGTGAACAGGAGGTACAGGAAGGGAGCGATTTCCTGGCGCCGGAGCCGAATGCTCCAAGGAGGGAATCTGCCATGGGAACCTGCGCGCAGCCCTCTCCCAGTAAGAGCTGTGTTTACTGCCCGCACCTTTGCCGTTCTGTGCATTTCATTCCTTTTGTGCGGTGCCGCGATTTAGTTCTCACGTTATTCGTCCCTCACTGTTCAGATCAGACATTTCTCTCTGTCGCTGAGGAAGATGAATACAGCCTGGGCCTGTCGGTGAATGTCTCCGGCATTCAGTTCTTCTCTCCAGCTCGCAGTTGCCAGCTCTCTTCGTGTATTCTCATACAGGCAGGAGCGCCATTGCCAATCTCATAGGCTCTATAAAAAGACTGTGTAATTGAAAGTTTCAGCAACAATTAATTTCTCACGTAGACAGAAGCCATTGTGCATTTCCGTAGTTGAGATGGCAGTGTTAGCGTTAGGCGCACATGGGACACTTGGGATTCTTTCTCCCTCGGCCTCGGTTCCATCGTGCTCAGCCCAGCGAGGCCTGTGGAATGAGCTGAGACTGGGACCAGAGGCCCCGGCTGGATTCGGATTCTCCTCCTGACTGACTGGTGACGGCGATGGCGGCAATGCTGCGATCCCTGGCAGGCAGGCCGTGTGCTCGCGTGTTCCCTGCCCTGTTTCCTGGCTGATTAGTTGGCATTTGGGTCGAAGGGCCGTTGTGGCCGGTAGGAAGCGGGCGTTTCGAATGCAATGCCAGGCCCTTTGTTTCTTTCGTATTTTTGCACAGGAAATACACCCGAGGAGCGTTCTTCCTCGCCCCACAGCTCTCCTCCTCACGTGATGTCAGGCGCTGATTTAATGCCTGTTAGTGCTTTTATCATCACGCATTCAGGCCTTCTGAAAGGGGAGGTGTTACTTAGCATGTAAGGCAGAACTAAATGGAAAGCAGATGTGAAAGAACTTACATTTAGGGATTTATGACTAAACTTTTATCACATAACGTAGCCTCATGTCGTTTGTCTGAGACGTTCTCTAGCGGGGCCGAGACCTGGAGCCTGCACGTCCGGGGAAACCCAGGGCCCGTCTTCCTCACCCACGTTCAGCGTCTTACCTCAGAGCGGCCTCCCAGGTGCTCGGAGGATGTGCAGATTCCCGGAGCATCTTCAGGATCAGGAGCCGCAGGACCTAGTGCCGGTGGTTCCGAGCAGTTAGCCCAGGAGCCTGTGCCCACGGGCTGGCGGTGCAGTGCGCGGCGTGGCCTCCAGGGCGCAGCAGAGTGCGCCACGTGGGCATCCGTGTGCGCGGCTTGTCCCATGCTCACCCCCCCCCCCCCCCAGCCCAATGGGTCTCAGGCGCCCACTGCCCTGTCTGCACACGGAGCTGTCCAGGGTGCCTCCTGCCTGTGGAACGCGCTCATGCGCTGCGAGCAAAGCCCATTTGATGCCGCCTCGGACTCGCGCGGCTGTGGGGAAGGTTACCTGCCCGCTCCCCGGCCCTGTTGGCTCTATTTTTTGGAGAACTGTTGAGGAAGAAGGGAAGGAAGTCGATTTTGAGGAAATTAAATTGGTTCTGAAAGGGAACGTGCTTTTCAGGCCAGGAAGAGGCGGTTACGCGGGAGCAGGGCCTTCTGCTTGCTGCTCGGCCCTTGGCGCCTGCCCTGCGGGCGATGGGCCACCTGGGGTCTGCGGATGGGCCGCGCACGCCCCTGACACCCCCTCTGTCCCCAGTCACAGACAGCAGAGTGCTGACGTGCGCCGCGGTGTGGAGGATGCCGGAGGAGTCGGAGCCGGGCAGCCACGAGTCCCCCGACGAGTCGTCGAGCACGGCGCACGCCCTGGAGCTGCTGTGTGACCTGGACGGCGCGGCGGCGCACGGCAGCGTGGCCTGGTAGGTTCCGGTACCCGTCCCCGTGCAGCGGGGGTTAGCCTGCGGGGCGTGCGGGCTCCTCCCCGAGCTGCGGGCACCCCAGCCTCTCCTTCCTCCGAAGCCTGGCCGCGCGTTGCTCGCGTTCTTTTTATTCTAGTGCCAGTGGCTCCCAGGCTGGACACGTTTACAGAACCCTGCCGCCCACACAGGGACGGGCTGCGTCGGGGGATTTCATGAGTCCCGTGGGCCTGCCAGGGTGACCGCCGGGCTCTGCGCGGCCCTGGGTGAAGGCTCCGTAGCCCGCACGTGCACTCCGATCGGAAGGAGTGGGAGGGCCTGTGTGCCGTGGGGAGGAGTGGGGGGGCCTGTGTGCCGTGGGAGGAGTGGGGGGGCCTGTGTGCCGTGGGAGGAGTGGGGGGGCCTGTGTGCCGTGGGAGGAGTGGGGGGGCCTGTGTGCCGTGGGAGGAGTGGGAGGGCCTGCGTGCCGTGGGAAGGAGTGGGAGGGCCTGCGTGCCGTAGGAGGAGTCGGGGGGCCTGTGTGCCGTGGGAGGAGTGGGAGGGCCTGCGTGCCGTGGGAGGAGTCGGGGGGCCTGTGTGCCGTGGGAGGAGTGGGAGGGCCTGTGTGCCGTGGGAGGAGTGGGAGGGCCTGCGTGCCGTGGGCCCCAGGAGGATGGGGTTGCAGAGGGAGTGATGAGGAGGGGACACTTGGAGCTGGGCCTGGTGGGTTCGGCCAGTGGCGGGTCTTGAAGCTGGGAAGGGAGCAGAGTGGCAGGTCCGTGTGGTTCTGGCAGGTGCACCTGAGCACGGTCCTTACTGAGGGCAGAGCGTGCCTGCAGAGCGAGGGGACGCGGGGGGGCACGGCCCAGGAGGAATCGCCTGGACGGTCAAGGGCAGAGCGCATCTGTGTGAATGGCAGGCTGTTGGGAGTTCACATTTCCAACAGCACCTCGTCCCTGCAGCTTTGTGCCAGTGTGTGTGTGCCTCTGCATGTGTGTGTGCCTGTGCGTGTTCCAGGAGGTGCTGGCACGGGGGCAGGCAGTGAGACACGGTGCAGGCCACAGCCACTCGGGGAGGGCGCTGTGAACAGATGCTCCGTGCCCTTGGCCAGTGCAGAGGGGGTGGCTCAGGGGAGGGAGCTTGCCCGGGGCACCAGGAGCTAAGGGGCCGGGGACCAGCTCCCCACCCCCTCCCACAGGCCCAGCTACACCAGCAGAGGTGCCGCCGGGAAGCCTGGAGGCGCGCTGGCTCTGGGTGTGAGGGTTTCCAACTCTGCTTGGTGTTTCTCCTCCTGTTTAGCACGGGGTGGGGAGGGGGAGAGGAGGAAAGATGAGGAGAAGCTGTGCGGCATTTAGATCGAGAGTCTGCTTCAGCTTGTGGTTTCGCCTGACTTTGGACTCGCAGGAGCACCAGGGAGAGGCTGGGCTTGCTGCAGGAGCCGCCCGGGCCCTGTAGGTGCTGCATTCCTGGCATCGCTCGCTCGCTGGGCTTTGTCCTCCCACGCCCAGGAGGGACCTGGTGAGGCAGCGGGCCACCTGGGCCTGAGGGACGGCCTTGCCCGGAGAGGCCTGTGGACTGTGGACCTGAGGGCCGGCCGGATGCATCCCTCAGAGGACGTGGCAGCCGCAGCGCTGCCCGCTCGCTCCGGGAGAGGACCGGATGGCGGGGACGCTGTGTCCTCCTCACCACGTCTGCCCCCAGGTGCTGCATGCGGGCCCTGGACCACGGCCACCAGAGGGAGGCTTGGGGACGCGGGTCCCACAGGTCTGCCCCTCACCCAGCCAATGGCCCCCTTTCCGTTCCCGTGGTCAGTGTCAGTGCTCATTCCTGCCGAGCCGCGGGCACTGGCCATTCCCTGGGCGGAGCCCCCTCCAAAAAGGAGAAGCCTGAAGCCTGGCCGGCCTGGCTCAGGGGGTGGGGCTCAACCTAGGAACCAGGAGGTCAGGGTTCGATTCCCGGTCGGGGCACACGCCCAGGTTGCAGGCTCGATCCCCAGTGTGGGGCGTGCAGGAGGCAGCCGATCCATGGTTCTCTCCCATCATTGATGTTTCTCTCTCTCTCTCTCTCTCTCTCTCTCTCTCTCTCTCTCTCTCTCCCTCTCCCTTCCTCTCTGAAATCAATAAAAATATTTTAAAAAAGAAGAAAAAATGACCCTTCCTCCTGTGCGGCTGATCGGAAACCCCGTTGCCTTCGGTCGGACGGGGATGGAGTTACCGGTGGAGGAGCTGTCAGCTTGTGCAGGTGGAGGTGTCGGACTATTAACAAGGAGTCAGACCCGCCTGTCAGCAGCACAGCAGGGCGAGACCCGGTTCTGTCACCAGAAGTGCCTGTGCCCCGGCCGCTGGCGCTTCCCCCGGGTGCGACCAAGCCCCCCCTGCTCCGCGGGTGCTCCTGGCATCGTGGGAACGGGGGGTTGCAGGTCGCCCCGCCCCTGTGTTCAGAAAGGGCTGGGTGCGCGGGACTCCCTGACACCTTCCTACGGGGCGTCGCACAGCGGACGGTCACGCTGGCTTCCTCAGGGGCTCCCCCTCAAGGCCCCTCTCAGGCAGGAAGTGAACGTGGGGAGCTTTGGTGCAGCTGGCGCCACGGTCCTCACAGCAAGTTCCTCGTGAAGGCATCAGCTCCCTTACCCGCTATCCGTGCGCAGGCATGTGTATGTGCACGTGTGTGCGTGTGCGTGTGAGACTCAGCACAGTGACACAAGCAGGAGAGGGGACTGTGGTCTCTCCCGCACTCAGCCTTGCCCTGGGCAGCTGGTCTCAGACCACAGCGAGGCTGACCCGCGACACACAGGGTCCAGTCCGAGTGACCGAGGCCTCTGGGTCTGCGCCGCTGCAGGAACCTCGCTTCCCCGTTTTCCAGTGCGTCTCGCAGTCGTCAGCTGCGGAATGCTTAGGTCACAGTCAGGGTGGCCACAGACTGCCCCCAGGAAACACTGGGAAGTGTTTCTTAAAACCCCTCCTGGAACTAAAAGCCACGTGATTCTAAAGCAAAGCAGTGTTCTCCTGTATCCTTCAGGCTTCTTCTGCTTCTTTTTAAATTATTATATAACTAGAGGCCCGGTGCACGAAATTCGTGCACAGGGGCGGGGGAGGGGAGTGGTCCTTCAGCCCGGCCTGCACCGTCTCCAATCCGGGACCCCTCAGGGGATGTCTGACTGCCTCTCGCAATCCGGGACTGCTGGCTCCTAACTGCTCGCCTGTCTGTCTGCCTGATTGCCCCTAACTGCTCCCCTGCCGGCCTGATCGCCCCTAACTGCCTCCGCCTCACCCCACACCTGGGACCCAGGATTCCCTTCCTCTGGCAGGCCGCAGGCACCAAGGACCTGGGCCAGCTTTGCCCAGGCCGACCGCAGCCGCAGGCGCCCGGGACCATGGGGTGGGCGACTTGTCCCTCTCCCGGGCCACAGCCTGGCAGGTCCCCATTCCTCTCTCCCCAGTGTTGAGTATCTGAGCCCTTACGGTGTGACAACCATTTGCATATTAGCTCTTTTTATATAGGATTTTCCTTTTTAGATATAAAACGTTACTTCTACAGGCACTTGAAATCCATCTGCTTGTTTCCTCTGATAGTATTACTGAGAAACATGAGCTTCTCTGAGAGAAATCTCTCCCCTGGCCCCACGGAGGCAGGGGGAAGAGCTTGAATGAGGAGAAAGCGAGAGGAACAGTGAGCAGTTTCCTGAAGGAAACCTGCTTCCCCGCCCCCCCCACGCTCTCCTTCCACTCCTGGGACCAGACGAGACCGAGGTGGCGGCTTCCTTGAGCCCCGGGAGAAGGAGTGATTGCCGGTGTCTGAGGAAGACTGTCTGAGGCTCGCTGCTCCCGCGAAGCATCCCGTAGCTGTGGGATTTGGTGTCCGGAGGCGCATGGGGCTCGGTGTGGGTTCTCTACAACCGTGGAGTCAGTACTTACGCAAATGTGCATGTCGGCCTCTTCCCAGGCACAGACACGAGGGGTTGGGAGACGAGTTGTCATGGGCACCTGGCGTTGACCTGCAGCCCCCGGGCCAGCCCGAGAGGTCCTGGAGTGGGTGGGGCCCACGTGTGCAGGTGCACCTGGCTCTGGGTGACCTCGAACAGACGGCCAGCGTGTGCTCCTCGTGCCCTCGCGTGTCAGGGGTGGACATACCGCCGCCACCAGGGTGGAGGGGTGTCTCGCCTCTCTCTGCTGGGCCTGCTCTTCTGGGCGTGGCCGGCGGCCGGTGGGGCCTGTGAGGGCTGGGTGGCAGGCTGCGTATGGGGTGCTGGCCTCTGTCGGAGGATCTGCCTTGGCGGGGTGGGGCCAGGACTGTCTGCTCGGGCTCAGTCCTTACTCGGACACCCATCCCATCGAGGGCCCCACCTCCCCACCTCCCCTCACCTAACCCCCAGAGCCCCGCGGCCTTACAGCAGGTGGACGGGGAGGACACACGTCCGCCTCCAGCGCAGAGATCCGGGGCGCCCGCCCTGAGCCGCTCCTGCTCCCGATCCGCCCGCCCGCAAGGGCCAGGCTGCGGCCTGTCTGTGGCGCAGGCGGGAGGCTGGGCGCGGTCCTGGGTCCTCTGTGTTAACGCGTGCTCCTCCCCCTCAGCGTCGTGTGGGAGCCCACGGGCGACGGGAAGCGAGTCATCTCCCTGGCGGACAACCACCTGCTGCTGTGGGACCTGCAGGAGAGCTCCAGCCGGGCCCTGGTAGGTGACAGGTAACAGACGCGTCTCCCGCTTTTAATTGTTTAATGCGACTTTCTAAAGTGTATTGGCTTTCAGAGAGAGATCTGACTGGACTTAGATGCACTTCTCGGTTCATGTCTTTAGGATTTTGACATTAATGATGAAATGGTTAGTGAACGGGTTGAATTATCGACCAGAGAATTGAGCGATTGCCTCTGTCGGGTGAAAGCAGCTCAGTCTTGGGCCTCAGGCCGAGCACAGATGGACATGGAACCCGAGAACTGACAGGGGGATGCCACCCGTGCGTGTCTCCTCTGTTTCAGTAGCCTGTCCCTCGGGGTGGTTAGGTCACCTCTCAGGTGTGACGTCATGGTGCAGACAGCCCTTCCCAACTCCCGAGTGTGGGAATGACGCTGGGCGAGGCCCAGACCCTTCAGCTCACCTCCTCTCGCTCCATCACGCACAGAGCTTGGGGCTGGGTCATCAGACACGTGTGCTGTTCCCGTGCATGTGGGTGTGGGACCCCCAGGCCTGGCCGTGTCTCAGGAGGTGTCCAGGAGGGGTCCTGGGACCCGCAGGCTGGGAGACGGGCGGGGAGGGTCTCCGGGTGGAAGGCGTGGGGTGGTGGGTGCCGAGCTCGCTGCTGGTCTGGAAGGTGTGGGTGCAGCCCCTGAGAGGAGCCCCCCTGCAGGAGGAGCCCCAGAGGCCAGTGACGGAGTCTCAGGCTTTCGGGCTCAGGCCCCGGCCCTGCGCGGCCCGTGGCCACCCGGCACACTCTCCGGCCCATCCCCACAGCGCTCTGCGGTGGTGATTGATCGGTAACTTCTTTCTGCAGAGACCAATTTAGTGCTCTCGGCCCCTCTCCTCCGCGTCAGCACTCTGTCAGGATCACTTTGTGACCCTGGGCCGTGGCATTTAATACTGAGACCCCGGATCGATCCACGTCTTCACACCCAGCTCCTCCATTTTTTTTTATTGTTTGAGGATATTGCCCTGCGTGGTGAGTCTAATCTCAGGCTGGCTGCATCATTACCCTTTGCAATTAAACTGGAGGTTCCCTGCCATTTATAATCATTAGCGAGAGCCCAGGGGAGGCCTGGGGCGGGTCCGTGGGGTCCCAGCCCCGGTGAAGGCAGAGGGGGTGCCCTCCCCCATTTTGATCTGTGCTCATCCATCTCTGGGCTCCAGCAGCCTTCACTGGCTGTGGAAACAAACAGCTCCTTTCAGGGTGCAGCGAGCGGCAGAGCCGAAGGAAGCAAGGTGCCGCAAGCCTCGGCGCCCTCCTCCCGGCCACACATCCGCCTGGAGCTCCCGCAGAGAAACCCAGCGGGCAGCCTGCTCGGTGCTGAGGCCTGAGGCAGGAGCGCCTTTTAAAAAAATATTTTCATTGATTTCAGAGAGGAAAGGAAAGAGAGAGAGAAACATCCATGATGAGAGAGAATCATTGACTGGCTGGGTCCTGCACGCCACCGGGAATCGAACGGTGACCTCCTGGTTCATAGGTCAGAGCTGACCACTGAGCCACACCACCTGCAGGAGCGCCTCTTTGAGGGAGGAGAGTGGGCGCCAAGGGCACTAGTGCTTTTAGACATTTCCCAGTTCCCAGTGGAAACTGTACCACGGGGGCGGGGGTGGGGGTGGGGTGGGTTGGGGGACAGGAGCCCGTCACCTGCAGCGGACGCCGCCGTGCCTGGCCAGGAGCCGTGCTGGCCGTGTGGCCGGAAGCCCAGCCGCCCTCAGCAGGAGCCCGGGGGGTCTGCCTGGGGTGCTGAGTCTGAGCGGGAGGGGAGCTTGGCCAGGCTCTGCTGGGCTGGCAGTGGGTCCGGGCAGTGGCTGCGGTGGCCCCCGCGGTGGTCACAGAGTGAAGGAGTCATCCTGACGTCCTGTCCGAACGTGTCCTAGAGAGGAGACAGGGTCTCCCCGTTTCTAGTCCAGTCCCCTGCACTGCCCCTCGCTCCTTGGGGCGTCGCAGGCCTGTCTGTCTCCCGTCCGGACACTTGCCCTGCACCGAGCTACGAGCCCCCGATGACCACTAGGGAGGGGCTGGGACCCGGGAGTCACAGGACGCACACAGCCCGGCCTCTGTCCGGACGGCGGCCTGCCCTGTCCCCTTTCAGCGTGCTCCCGTGCGAGGCCTGTGTGCAAGTGATGGAGTGACAGGGCTGTGTGGGGGGGCAGGTGGCAGAGACGCTGGCCACGCGCTCTCCCCGCCTTCAGTAGTCACTGAGTGGACAGGCACTCACCCCGATGGAAAGAGTGACGTGGCCAATGTGATGGGTTTGGGCTTAAAATCCCGGGCGGGCGGGAGGGAGATGAGGAGGGAGCCCTCCCCCAGGCCCCCTCCTGGCCCCCCTTTCGGGAGGTGGGTGTCTGGGACGAGGTCATTACCTGCTGAGGTGTATTCACCTCCGTGTGACAGATTTGGGATGGGGGGGCACTCAGACACGCGATGCAGCCCGGCCGTGCCCTCTGCCTGGAGGGGACCCCGTGGGCCCCTCGCCCGCGCCTGCCTTTGGGGGCAGCCAGATGTCTCCTGTTTCCTGTTGTTCCTTCGCGTTGAGCAGATGAGCTCTAATCACGCCCGCAGCCTGCTCCGGCGGGTCTGAATGTGCTTCTATTTCTGCTGCGCTTGGTTTTGGTTTTCCTCAAACGGGCTTCACACTCGTTTCCTCTCCGGAGGAGCGGGCCCGCCCTCCCCGTTGTCTGTGCTGGGCTGCATCTCCTCTCCTCCCCCGGCAGCTGGCCAGCTCGGCGTCGCTGGAAGGCAAGGGCCAGCTGCGGTTCACCTCGGGACGCTGGAGCCCGCATCACAACTGCACACAGGTGGCCACCGCCAACGACACGGCCGTGCGAGGCTGGGACACGCGGAGCATGAGGTCAGTGACACGCCGGTGCCTCGGCCGCGCCGCCCCTTCACCCACGAGGCCGACGGCGCAGAGGGGTTCGGGGCACGTGCTTGTCTGTCTGCGCCGCGTTTGTCTCCTCCCGTCGTGAGCTGGTGTGTCGTGGCCGTGGCCGTGGCCGCGGGGGCCCCGTTGGCTGTTCAGGGCTGTGCGTGGGCCCCTCGGCGCTGGCTGTTGATGAGAGGAAGATGGGCCCCCGGGACACCACCTGCTCCTGTCCCCAGGGGGGGACCACGAGGGCGGCCGTGGCCCTGGTGGCAGGTTAGTGGCCACCGTTTCTGTGCTGTGGGGTGACAGATTGCCGTTTCCCTCACGAGGGGCAGCAGCCTGCAGTGCTGGGGGAACAGGCAGGAGCGGTTTCCGTTCCAGGTGGGGACCGATAGGCCAGCAAGTGATGGAGCCTCGTCTGTTGTCATGGCAACAGAGCCCTGCTAGCCTCTGAGAGCAGCCTGCCCCTCAGCACACGGCGTCTGTCACTGAGCTGAGACGACGCTGTCACCCAGGGACGGGCTTGCCTTCCGGGTGGGCGGCTTCCAGTGGAGTCCCGAGGCCCCCGCAGGCCCGGCAGGAGGCGGCTGCCCCTGCGCCTGTGCCCTCTGACCCCGCCCCCAGGCCCCACGCTGCCTCCTCCTCGGTCACCGTTCTGCAAAGGGCTGCAGAGCTGCAGTGTCTGGAGGCAGGAGGCTCACAGAGCAACGGGCAGACCCCATGCAGGCCGGCAGCGCGGCTTGGGGGCGGCACCCTGCAGCTCCCGCCTCCCAGGTTGGCTCCTGGGGACCCTGAGCGGCTGAGGGTCCTGGCGTTGCTCTCTGCGCTGCTCCAGCTTCTGTCGCCCGGCGCTTTTCGTGCTTGCTGTCCACGGTGCTGGGCTTGGTCCTGAAACTGGTGGCCCCAGCGTGCGGGAAGCCAGGACATGCCCGTGCACGCGCGACGGCCCCCAGTCCCAGTTCCTAATTTCGTACGTCCCCTCTTTCCCTGGAAGAGCCTCAGGCGTAGGACATCCTGTTTTAGGGAAACATTGGCACACGGGGAAGGCGAGGATTTAAAAGTGGTTTGGGGCCGGGGGACCCACCGGAGGACGAGGTGACAGGGACGAGGGCTGCCCTGGAGCACAGACACGTGGCGCCCTGATGGTCGGCAGCCGCGTGGTGTTCGCCATCCCCCGGAGGCCAAGGGTGACAGGCCTGGTGGTGGGACGGGGTTACAGCTGCGTCCGAGAGCGGAGCGGGCCGTGTGGGCAGGAAGGACGCACAGGGCAGGGCTGGAGGAACAATCTCATTTCAGACCCTGTGAAGAGCAGCCTAGAGCGGCGCCAGGCGTGTGCATGCCGTGTGTGCCGCGGTGCTATGCGTGTGCCACGTACTATGCATGTGCCATGTACTATGCATGTGCTGTATACTATGCGTGTGCCTCATACTATGCATGTGCCATGTACTATGCATGTGCACATCTGCTCCTCTCCGCCCTTGGCTCCGGTGCAGAGCGGTGGGCTGCAGGGACCCGGCGAAGGTGCCTGCGGTGTCGGCCCCGAGTGGTGTGAGTGGGTGACAGATCCCGGCCACAACCAGCGCTGCCTCCTGTCTGGCAGCTCCTCCGTCTCGCGCCCCCTTCCCCAACTCGCCCGGGACCAGCAGTGCTCTGCGTCCCCGTCCTGTCCTGTGTCCTTCTCACCGCATGCTTCCCAGACATGTGTCCCGTGTCCGGCCCAACCCTGTCTCTGCTCCTCCTTCCGGACGCAGGCCCCTGCCCCTCTCGTTCCCGAGGGACCTGTCACATCTGACAGCCAGACCAGCGTCCCTTCCCCCGGTGCTGCTGGAGAGGCCGCGGCCACATCACCGCGGTGGGGGCGCCGAGGGGGGCGCCGGCTCCCTGGCCTCCTGGAGCGGGAGCCCAGCTGGCTGCCCGGGGCCTGGGCGCTGGATGCTGCGGGTCTGGCGCCAGGCTGCCCCCGCCTCACGCTCGAGCGTCTCCCCTCAGCCAGATCTACTGCATGGAGAATGCCCACGGGCAGCTGGTGCGGGACCTGGACTTCAATCCCAACAAGCAGTACTACCTGGCCACCTGCGGGGACGACTGCAAGGTCAAGTTCTGGGACACGCGCAACGTCACGCAGCCCGTGATGACCCTGGAGGAGCACTCGCACTGGTAGTGGTGGGGGTGGGGGTGGGGCGGGGTGGGGATGGGGGTGAGGCTGGGTGGGGTGGGGATGGGGGTGGGGGTGGGTGGGGTGGGGTGGGGATGGGGGTTGGAGGTGGGGATGGGTGGGGTGGGGTGGGGTGGAGTGGGGATGGGGGTGGGGGTGGGTGGGGGTGGGGATGGGGTGGGGTGGGGTGGTGGTGGGGGTTGGGTTGGGTGGGGGGGTAGTGTGTTGTGCTGATGGCCTCGCCACTCAGAGGGGCACACAGCTTAGCGTGTGCTGCTGAGTCAGCCGGTCAGGCCGGCTTATTTTTCCTAAAGAAACACTCATTCCGGTTGGAGGTCTGTGAGGTGGGAACACGGGGAAGGAGGGAGGCGCTGGCTCAGACGTCAGAGAGGAATGTGCTCAGATGCTCACGGGGCTGGCAGCGGGGCCCAGGCTGGGTCAGTGCCCCTGGGACGGAGGGCATAGCTGTGGGCACCACACGCCGTGCCCCGACGTCCTGCCTCGCAAACGCTGTGGGAATGTGGGCCACGATGCTTCAGCCGAGGAGGTGCAATCAGCGTGTCGCATAGTGCATAGGAGGAGCGGTTTTTATTGAAGTGTGTGTGTGCATGTGTTGCACATGTGCACGCTTGTGCACGCGTGTGCATATGTGCACGTGTGTGCATATGTGCACGTGTGTGCACAGTGGGAGTGTGTGGAATAGTGAGAGCCCAGTGCTGTCGGGGCCTTCACCCAGGCTGGCCCGTGTCGCCGAGAAGGGATTCACTGTGGTCTCCCCGAGTTCTTGGAAGTACTTACCAGCAGCTATTGTCCTGCAACCAGAAAGTTAAAAGCCCAGACGCTCTGCACAGTTTTAAGATTCAGTAATCACCGCTGTGCGGGCAGACGCGCTGGCCCTGCGGCGGGCGTGTGGGCGGGCCCTCTCCACCATCTGGGCTGGTGGGCGCTCAGCCCTCTGTGCTCCCTGGGCGTGTGCTCCAGGCCCAGCGCTCGCCCTCCAGGCTGCTGCTCGTGGGGCGTGGGGCGCGGCTTCTGTCTGCAGCACCGGGCAGCCAGCCTCCCCCGCGGAGGCTCGTGTCACCGCTGCCCCGTCTGCTGCTGGGAGTCGAGACGAGGCGGTTTCAGAGGAACTCGCTAAGCCTGCCCCCCGGGGGGCACTGCCAAGGGTCAGCCCAGGCAGCTCGGGGTGGGTGCTGGGCGACCCCTGCTCCCTGTCCAGGGGGTCCCAGCCCCGTGAGCACCGTCTCCCTGCCCTCAGGGTGTGGAACGTCCGCTATAACCACTCGCACGACCAGCTGGTCCTCACGGGCAGCAGCGACAGCAGGGTCATCCTCTCCAACATGGTGTCCATCTCCTCCGAGCCCTTTGGCCACCTGGTGGACGACGACGACCTGAGTGACCAGGAGGAGCGCCGCCCGGAGGACAAGTAGGAGCTCCCTTTCCGCACGGGCACCGCGGGCCCGGCCAGGCTGCGGCTCCAGCACACGTGGGCGGCTCACCCTCACACGTGGGCGCCCTGTGCTGTCCGGGCAGGCTTCCCGAGAAGGAGAGCTTAAAGGGAGGTACCCTGGACGGGGCACCGCCCCGCCCGGCCAGGACCGCCCGGGGGGCCAGGACCACGCTGCACTGGCCCGGCCCCAGGTCCCTCAGCTCAGCGTCACAGGCAGGGTCTCCTCCTCATTTTGACGGCGTCGTTTCCATCCCCCGGGGACGTTCCCTGTTACCCCTGAACCAGGGGCCCCGCGTTGATCACGCCAGCGCCTACCGTCCGGGCCGCAGGGACAAGGCGCTGTCAGGCTAACGTGGGCTCCACGCGCTCCCGCGGTCCCCGCACACCTCCCTCCCGTCGCGCAGATGAGCAGCTGGGCCTTGCCTCGCTCACACGTGTCTCTGGTCCCCCAGGAGTCAGGAGCCCCCGCAGGACGGCGTCATCGCCACGTACGAGGAGCACGAGGACAGCGTGTACGCCGTGGACTGGTCCTCAGCCGACCCCTGGCTCTTCGCGTCTCTGAGTTACGACGGGCGGCTCGTGATCAACAGGGTCCCCCGGGCGCTAAAGTACCACATTCTGCTCTGACGTCGGGTTAGGCCGCAGACCCCGCCCTGGGGACCCGTGCCGCCGACGCGGCATTTATAAACAGCGAGGGCGCTGCGGCACAGCCCACCCGCACCCAGTCCCCTCGCTGAGCGGAGACCTGGGCCTCCAGACCCGGTCCCGCCTGCCGCCCGAGCCTTCCGCCCCGTCTCTGCCCCTGCTCTCTCCTTCAGGGACAGGGGGGCTTGTTCACTTCAAAAAAAAAAATCTTCATTTCCATGATGTTAACTCGTCTTTCTCCCGAGATTGAAAATGAAATAAAGAGGCGAGGTCGTCACCGGTGGGCTCCTGGCTGGTTCTCTCCGTCGCTGCCTGCGGGTCTGTCGCCTGGTGCCTGCTGCCTCCGTGTGTGCAGGCTGTGCCACGGGGGCGCCCGAGAGGACTTGGCCCCGGGGTCCACGGCTCCATTCACAGCCGTGACCCTAGCTCCTGGCTGACACTCAGACGCCTGAGACCCGAGGGGGGTGGCAGGGAGGCCAGTGAGGGCACCGTGAAAGGGGGGCGGCACAGTGAGGGGTGTCGGGCGGGTGAGCTGCAGCTGGGGTGTGTCCCTGACCCCCAGGGAGGCCCAGGGGTCTGTGCGCCAAGCGCAGGAGCACAGGTGAGAGGGACAGTATGACCCGTCCAGGGTGCCGACAGCCCGCGGCTCTGCGCTCCTCCCGGGAGGGGCCGGTCCGTGTGGATTCCGCAGGATTTCCGGAAATCAGAGAGGAAGGGGGAGTGGGAGATGGAGAGGGACATCAGAGACGAGACCCATCTAAGCGACCCAGGAAGACACTCCCCCAGCTCCCGTGGGAGTAATGGCACCAGGCTTCCGTCTTCCCGTTGGCGTTCCACCCTGACCTGCTCACCCCTGCCGAGCATCGAGACTCGAGACTCGACGGTGATTATGGCCGAGGCTCAGAAAAAGCAGGCACATTAGGTTCAGTAAAACGCGGTTTTACGTACGTCCATCTACTTCCTGATTCCCTGAAATTGGGACCTGCAGGACGGCCGGCGAGTGCTCTGGG
This sequence comes from Cnephaeus nilssonii, assembly GCF_951640355.1. Classification (NCBI taxonomy): domain Eukaryota; kingdom Metazoa; phylum Chordata; class Mammalia; order Chiroptera; family Vespertilionidae; genus Cnephaeus; species Cnephaeus nilssonii. The sequence goes on along the minus strand of NC_137086.1, from coordinate 792,941 downwards.
CTTCCGTCAGCCGAGCACGCGCCCCTCGCCATCCCCGCGGCCTCAGGGCCTCCTAACTCCCTTTAAAATGACGACCACGAACCCAGCACCACGCGCCCCGTAAGTCACCCTCCTCCATCAGTCATCTCCCCGTCCTCCCTGCTACAAGGAAGACAGAATTCTAACTCCTTCCATCTGCGATTAAAGGAGCTTTTTCTCGTTATAAGAGAGAGAATTCTACTTTGCTGCCCTGGAAGCAGCCACACTGACCTGAATCCGCAGAGCAGAGCAGAGACACGGAGTGAGGTCCGCAGACCTCATGCCACAGTCTGCGCTGCAGTCCCGTCACCTGCCAGTGACGGTCAGCGACGGTCAGTGACGGTCAGTGACGGTCAATTAGGCGCGTGTCCAGCACACTGGGCAGGCCGTGGGCAGGCGAGGCTGCTAGTGCGGAGCCCTCGTCGCCGCCCCCCCACCCCCCGCTGTCCGAGAGAGGCTGCCTCCTCCTGTCCCCGTGTCCGTCCGGTCCCCGCTCCCACCAGGACCACCCGTGAGGTGCCCGAGGTGGGGACCGCATTTCCCTGCTCCTTGGACAGCGGCGGGTGCGGGCGATGGCGGAGGCACTGCCGTTGGGAAGTGGCCTTACAATGTTCTCGTGAGACCCGGGTGTGGTCAGGGGGCTGACCCAGGACCCGCCTGTGAGGTGGAGGTGATCTCCTTTGAATTCGGGGTCACTCTGTCTGGCACGCCCCATCCCTGTGGGCCAGTGACCCAGTGCGCGGAGTAGGGGGCCCGTGGAGGGGCGGGGGTGGCAGGAGGGCAAACCTCAGAGGCAGGTCGGAGCCCTGGTCCCGTCACCGCGTAGAGAGGAGCGCGGTGGCCGCCTGGCTCATCCGGGACGGAGCAGGTGCCTCGCGGGGGCTCTAGAGGGTCCGTGTGACAGCTGGACCTTGTGCCGGACGGACACAGCCTTGAAGGGCAGGCGGAGGCTCCGGCGTGGCCTCTGGTGGAGAGGTGGCTAGGGATCCTTCCTCCTTCCCCGCCCCGCCTCCATCCTTGCTCCTTCCCTCCCTGTCTCTCCCTGTCTCTCCCTCCCTCCCTATCTCTCTCTCGCTGTCTAATCAGCCCTCTGCACTATTTCATATGTTACGCATGTGCGTTTATTACTTTCATTAAAATGGAAAGTATTAAAAGGTTTGTAAAGTGAGCCGACATGAGGAGTCAGGCTCCTGAGGGCACAGGAGGGGCTCGGAGTCAGTCACTGGGCGCCCTGCACCCGTCCTTGCCTGTGAGTTAGAGCAGCCCCTCCCCCCGCCCCGTCCTGGCCTCGGGACGTCCTTCCTGGTCGTCCTTGGGATCCCTGTCGCACCTTGAAATGCTGCCGTCGCAGTCCTCTGAGAAGAGCCCGACAAAGAGGAAATGGAACGGTGTGCATGCCCTTTCCTCTCCTGAAATCCCCTGCCACCCATCTGTCCATCCGCCTGTCCATCTGTGTGTCCGTCCATTTACCAGCAGCAGTGATAGAGGGGCCAGGTCGGCAGCAGCTCCCGGGTCTGCGACGGGGGATGGAGGAGAGGCCTTCATCCGGGCGCCGGGTGGGAACCGTGTGTGCATCCGGGACGGGGTGGGAACCGTGTGTGCATCCGGGACGGGGTGGCCTGGGGCCGGGAGTTCGACACCCGAGGAGGATGTGTAACCCTCCGTCTCCGCCTCTGCCCGTGGGCTGGTGAGAGCGCAAGACCGGCTGTTTGAGTTTAAATGCCGTCAGGTCGATTCAGGGGAGCCAGGAACTGTCCCGTCTTCCTTGTACCGTCACGGATGCGTCGTCTGCGTTGGCTACGTTGACGCTGCATGTGGGTGCGTGTGTGGGACACGTGGTCCCACATCCGGTCTCAGCTCCGACCTGTCCCAGGAGACGCTGTGAAAGCAGGTGGGCAGGTCTGCTGGGGCAGCCTCGACCCTCCCCCCCCACCCCCCACCCCCAGCACGTCCCCAGGGGGAGCCAGGCCCTCCCTTCCCCTCCCTCACCCTGCGGGCGTGGCTCTAGCTATTGTCTCTCCTCACGGACGGTGATTCCTGGGACAGCAGGAACGGGAGGAGGCTTCTCCGTGAGAAAGCGGCTGGGACTGCAGAGCTCCCGTTCTTACGAGCCTGACGGTCCTGGGACGTGGGGGTTCCCTGACCAGCGTTCTGGGCCTTTCTCTTTCCTTCTTTCCTTTTGGGGGGGGGCTGTCACCTGACAGCGTGGCCTGATAGCGGGGGGCGGGCACAGGTGTGCTGGCTGCAGTGGGCGGCCCCGGGGGGAGGGAGTGAGGAAACCAGGGACCTGCTGATGGGAGACCCTGATGTTGGCCCAGGTCTGAGGTGTGAGCAGGAGGAGCGGCCGGGACCAACCCAGGTGCAGGCAGCTGGGGGCAGCGGTGATGGGCGCCCATCCAGCCCCTCACAGCAGGGGTGTGTGTGTGTGTGTGTGTGTGTGTGTGTGTGTGTGTGTGACGGTGTATGATTGTGTGTGTGTGACTGTGTGTGTGACGGTGTATGATTATGTGTGTGTGGCTGTGTGTGTGACGGTGTATGATTATGTGTGTGTGACGGTGTATGATTATGTGTGTGTGACTGTGTATGATTATGTGTGTGTGTGACTGTGTGACTGTATGATTGTGTGTGACTGTGTGTGTGTGTGTGAATGCATGTGACTGTGGGAATGGGTGAATGTATGAACGTGTGAATGTGTGTGTGTGGTGAGTGTGTGCATGTGTGAATGTGAGTGTCGATGTGTGTGAATGATAGTGGGTATCTATGAGAGTGTGTGTGTGCGCGTGCGTGCGTGTGCGAGCCTTGGGAAGGGAGTTCTTTCATTGTAACCTCAAGGCCTTAAATTAGACCTTTGGTCTCCTCTTCGGATGAAGTTAAAGGGCTGCCCAGTGGGCCCGCTGCGGGGTTCTGACCCACGGCACCCGCTCACCCTCCGTTGGGTGGGCCTCTCGTGTGAGGTCACTGGTTCGCGGCGATAGTAAACCATGCAGTCCCGGCACCTTGGCTCCGTGGCTCTGAGCGTCTCCTGAAGGGCGTGTGGCTCTCGTTCACCTGCCCGTCTCCCAGCCCCCAGCTCCTCAGAGGTGACCTTGAAGGCCCCGCCCGCAGACCCGGGTCCAGGGAGCCACAGAGGAGCGACAGCTCGTGTGCAATGAGGTCCGGAGCGAAGGGCTCTTTTCTGATTTCGTAAAATTGTATTTTAGTAACAAACCTGCTTCATGAACATGTACATGCATATGATTATTAAACCTCCCGAGGACATCCCAAATAGATAAATTCACGAATGAAAAAAAAATGTATTTTTTGTCAAAATCTGTGTCTCATTTTTGGTTCAGAAACGCAGTGGCCGCTGTGGGAGCTGCCTCGTGGCGGAGGGTCCCCGCTGCAGACCAGGTCCAGCTGGGGTTGCGTCCGGCTCCCCATACGCGGCCCTTGGGCCTCTGGTGGCCAGTTGGCCCTCGGTGCCCCTGACACCTCATTTCGTGTCCACCCGCCTGGTGTTGCTTCCAGGGGAGCCGGGGGACCCTCATCCCGGGGCTGTGAGGGCCGGGTGCCACGCGGGGTCACCTGGCTTCTTGTCTTTTTCCGTCGCTCACTCCTCCTCAGGGTGCAGGCTTTTGCTCGATGACATCATCGTTCTGCTTACCTGGTGGAACACATGATCGCATCCCAGCCAACCTGGGCCCTCGCACCTTCCTCTGCAAAGGTCAGAGGTGAGTCAGTCCGTGACTCCTTTGAGCCGACCTGCTTCTCGGGCTTTTGATGGATAAGGTGACTGTACCGCTCCAGGTGACTCCGCCTTAGCCCGGCCCACTGAGCGCACTCAGCCCCTCGGAGTGCACTTAGCGCTGACCTCGGTCTTAGCCGAAGGAAGATTAGAAAGAAAGCCACTTAGTTTTAGTAGCTTTGTGACAATAGCATAAAACGCAGAATAATGAACTGTAAATGTGCCTAATTACATAAATAATGCATTTGTGTAATTGTCAAGTAAGGGGTGTGCTAATGAATCAATTATTTTTAATTGTCGGATGCTTGATTGTTTCAGAAATATAATTGATTGTAATCAAGGATCAATTGGATGTTGATAGTAATTATGTTTATCAGGCTTAAATACATGACATCCGTGCACCGTCGCTGCGTCAGGAAGGAGCGAGGAGGTCACGGACCGGAAGGGACTTGCTCACGTTCATGCCGTAGCGTCTGCCTCGGACCTTCCCTTCTCACAAGTATCGGGGCGAACATCCTGAGTGCAGGCGGAGCCAGCCCTGGCCAGCTGGACCAGAGCGCAAGCGAGTATATTTATTTTGTGATAAAAGTAAATGATGCTCAACGTCAGAAAGGTCGATCTGACCTTCAGTGAGTAAAATACCCCGTCTCTCCCCCAGGAAGTCACCTTTTCTGTTCCCTTCCCACACCTCACCCGTGATTTCCTCAGAAGGGGGGCATGTGCCTCACACCTTGTACTTGATAAATAACCCGCGGCTGGTGGGATATGCAGATTCCATGGAAGTGAAGGAAATGAGCAAGGAGAACACCTGCAGAATTTTCATCCCCGAACCCGGACCCTGCGGGAAAGTCCGGGGAATCTGGCCAAGTGGAGCGTCGTGGGTGCGAAGGCGTGAGGCGACAGCGTGTCATTCCCCCTGAGGCCAGGGTTCCACATGCGTGGGAGTAACCAAGTACATGCTAGTCACCGCCTTAAACTCTCCCCAGAAACCAACAGCGGAAGGCTGGCAGCACGTGAGGTTCTTCCGCGTGCGGCCTGTTTGCGAGAGAGGAACCAGCCCGCTATGTGTGTTCTAGGAGAGCGACGGCGTGCGGTGCTCACCACCGTCCTGTTGTTCCCGATCACGGGGAATAGGATTCTTTTTCCGTCTCAGATCCTTTGAGTCGTGCATGACCACCACTGACTGATCCTGAGTTCGGAGTCGGAACGCCCGGCATTCCGTGTGCTGCCGGCCGCGTCTCCAAGCTGGGGTTGCGGGTGAGCGCCTGCGCCGAGGGAGCACATCGACCTCCAATGCCTCCTCCATCAGATGAAAGGGGCGCCGTGAGCCACTGCTCATTCGCTGGCGGCATCCCACTCCTGTTGAAAAAGGAGGTGTGCGTGTCATTCCTGCTTAGGAAACTCATGCTGGCCTGATGAGAACTGCAGTTAGAATTTACAACAGTGAGCACGAGGCAAGGGAGTTTGGGTGGGAAAAATCACATGCTGTCACCATTGTCATTATCACCACCATCATCACCACCACCACCATTAACATCATCATCACCACCATCACCACCACCATCACCATCATCACCACCATCATTAACATCACCATCACCACCACCATCATCACCACCATCACCACCACCATCACCATCATCACCACCATCATTAACATCACCATCACCACCACCATCATCACCACCACCACCATCACAACCATCACCACCACCATCACTAAAATCACCATCATCACCATCATCACCACCACCACCATTAACATCATCATCATCACCATCACCACCACCACCACCACCACCACCATCACCACCACCATCATCACCACCACCATCACCACCACCACCATCATCACCACCACCACCAACACCACCATCACCACCACCATCACCACCACCACCATTAACATCATCATCACCACCATCACCACCACCACCACCATCACCACCACCATCACTATCACCACCACCATCATCACCACCATCATCACCACCACCACCATCACCATCATCATCACCACCACCACCACCATCACCACCACCATCACTATCACCACCACCATCATCACCACCATCCATACCACCATCACCATCACCACCATCCTCACCACCATCACCATCGTCATTATCACCAGGTACATGCTGAGGGCTGCGATGTGGATGAGAGCTGAGCTCTCCCAGCTGGGCCGTTCCAGACCTGCCAGGTCCAGGTGGGGATCCCCAGAGCACAGGCAAGTCCAGCCGAGATCGGCAGACTGTGCACAGACGCGTATGCTGTGGGCGGTATCGGTGGTGGTGGTGAGACGGAGAGTTTGGGTGGCTGGTTAGGCGGCGCTGCCGTGGCAGTGGATAACTGCCACACATGTCCCTGCAGTGGAAGTCTCACCACGCAGGAAGGGAGCTCCTGAGAGGCCGCAGGGCTGTGGCGTGGGGTTCTGGGGGGACTGGGGTGTCCTTCCCTGCCCGTAAGGTCTTCCTCTCCCTCCATCCTGCCGTCTCTTCCACCCGCCGCCCTCCTTGCGTTTTCTGTCCGGACGATCATTGGATGTTCACTGAGGACGCGGGCACCGGCACAGAGAGGCCGTGCCCACAGGCGGCGGGTGAGAGAGGGGACCCCGTGAGGGGACGGCCCGTCTCCATCGCCCGTGCATGGGTGGACGTTGGCTGTCCCGGGCCACGGCGGCTGACCCTGGCAGAGGGTTCCTCAGCAGGAGTGACACCGCCGATCCCCCTCCACGCGGGTGCAGAGGGGTGCGCCTGGGTGTAGGGGTCAGTGAGCCCGGAGGCTGGACCAGGGACCACAGGCTGGCCTCCGCGTCACTGCCCCTCCCCCGCCTGTCCCCGTTGCATTTTCTTCACAGCGCTGGACGCGGCCGGCAGGTGGTGCCCACACCCCTGCTGACCCTCGGCCTCCAACAGGGGCGTCTGCTTCTGGACCACGGAGACGTGGAGGGTGCGCCACCTGCCCCCGGGCCAGGCCCGTGCCCACGGGACTGTGGGCGAGCAGAGCAGAGGCCCCAGCCGCCAGGCCTGTGCTGACAGTCGAGGTTGGGTTCTGGTCTGGAAGATTTCGATGGCAGGACTCTCTCTTCCCCGGTGCTGGGTCATCCGGCCACCATCGTGCCCTGCACCCTGGGCCGCCCCGACCCCGAGGAGGAACGGCACCCGGTCCCTGCCCTTCCCACTTGAGCTGTCTTTCGTTGCGATGATGGTTGTTCATCCTCACCGAGGATATTTTTCCTGTGGTTTTTAGAGAGACTGGAAGGAGGGGAAAAGCAGAAACATCCATTTGAGAGACTCATTGGTCGGTTGCCTCCTGCACGCGCCCCGACCAGGGCCAGGGGTGGAGCCTGCAACCGAGGTACGTGCCCTTGACTGGAATAGAACCCGGGACCCTTCGTCCACAAGCCGACGCTCTAACCACCGAGCACACCGGCCAGGGCTCAGTGATGACTGTGAACGTCTCCCTCTGCCTCCCCCTGTCCTGCTTTCATCAGAGACGTTGATGGGCTAACCGGGAGCCTGGGACCTGCAGGGCTGACGGTATCACAACCCCCACTGGTGGCCTCGGCTCGGGGCCGGCGGCTGGCGGGGGAGGGGATGGGCGGTGAGCGCCAGTCGCCGGGGTGGCGTGGTGGGCGGCTTTGGGAACCGCTGAGTCTGGCCTCGTTACTGGGTTCGTTACGTGAGAGGAGGAATCGGAGGCGGCACTGGCCGAGGCCGTGCGGTGCGCCCGGCGTTTCTAAGCCGCGTGGGGAGCAGCTCCACGGCTCTGACGTTCAGGACCCCACCCGAGCCGGCGCCACGTGCCACGCGGTCTCTGTCGGTCGGTGGAGCTCCAGCCGCAGAGCTGGCCGGGGGCCGGGGGAGCCAGGCCTTGTCCTCCCGCAGGGGGATGGAGAAGGCAGCCCAGCCTCTTGTCCTTTATTCCCGACCTGCCAGCCCTGACATCGCTATGGCAACCGGGGAAGGGACGCCAGGTCACAGACGAGGGTCCCAGGCACAGCCAGCAGGGCGAGGGCCTCTCCTCCTCTCCCCCTCTCCCCGGGAGCGCCTGTGGTTTACGGGCCACCGCCCTTTCTGTCCCTTAGAGTGTGATGGCTGGCCGTGGGGGTGACTCCAGGAGCGGGGGTGACGGACAGCGCCGGGCGCCCGGAAGCTGCAGGCTTTGCTCGCCGGTGGCTGTGGGCACGGCCTCTGAGGGCTGGTGCCGCCTCGGGCGGTCCCTCCCAGGTCCCCACATCCTGCACCCGCGCCCCCTCCGGGAAGAGCGGCCTCTCTTTCTGTCTCTCCCCCTCCTCCTCCCCTCCCTCCCTCATGCCCCCCCAGCACCGTGTCCGTCCACCCCCCTCTGGGCAGGCCTGGCTGCACTCTGAGTGTCTCCTCGCTGCCTGAGACCTTGTGGGGGACGCTGTCTCGCTCCTTCGAGTCCCAGAGCCCAGGGCGGGCGGGCGGCCGCGGGCCTCGGTGATGCTGGGTGAGGCCGGGCTGAGGACGCTGGTGGTGCTTCGGAGTCTGTCTTGTCCTGAGCTGAGAGCCCCAGGTGGTGCCTGAGGGGTCCCGGGGAGGCTGGGGGGGCGGGGGGGGGGAGAGAATGTTCCAGAAGCACCAGCAGAATCGCTCCTTCCTTCCGGGGCCCCTTCCCGCCGTCCTGACCAGGAACCCGCGGCTCCTGCCCCCACTCTGGGCGTGCACGTCGGAGGCACAAGGGCATTTTCTTTCCTTTTTAAAACGTATTTACTGATCTCAGAGGAAGGGAGAGGGAGGGAGAGAAGCATCCACGAGGAGAGAGAACCATGGATCGGCTGCCTCCTGCACGCCCCCCACTGGGGATCGAGCCCACAACCTGGCATGTGCCCTGACCGGGAATCGAACTCTGACCTCCTGGTTCATAGGTCGATGCTCACCCCCTGAGCCATACCAGCTGGCTTCAGAGCGTCTTTGATTTCACGCCCGCCCCCCTCCCGTTCAGGGCCCGGGGTCTGCGCTCTCCCCTGATCCGGGCGCCGGATGCACCCAGGGCCACAGGCCGAGCAGCTCGGGGCGGAGCTGGGGGAGCCGCGTGTTTACGTAACGTCGTGTTTTAGTCTTTGAAGGGCTGCCTGGGCTTCCGTTCCGGCCGAGCGCAGGAGAGAAGAGCCGGCTGCTAGATGGAGGCGTTGGGGATCGTTCGTGAAGCAAACATCACCGTGATGAGCGAGCCCTTCCCGGGCCTCCCTTCCCGCTGGGGCGCGGCCGCCGCTCACCGTGAGCCAAGGTTCCGTTTCCTCTAATCCCACAGCTCTGTTTGGCTTTTGAAAATGCTGTTGAAATGCGCGACGCTGTTCCAGCGCCTCCTTCCTTTGTCCGTGTTCTGAGCCCAGGCGCAGCCGAGAGAAAATCACTAACTGTGTGTGCGTGGGTGGTGGTGGCTGTGGGGTTCCGCTCCCCCGACCGCTGCATCCCCCCCACAGCTCCCGGGCACCGACCCGCCTGCTCGCTGTCCCCAGACTCTCCCTGGGTCCCCGTCCCAGCCCCGCCGTCCCCGTCCCGGCCCCCCTGGCTGTCACCGTTCCAGCCCCGCTGTCCCCGTCCCGGCCCCACTGTCCCCGTCCCGGCCCCCCTGGCTGTCACCGTTCCAGCCCCACTGTCCCCGTCCCGGCCCCGCTGTCCTCGTCCCGGCCCCGCTGTCCCCGTCCCGGCCCCCCTGTCCCCGTCCCGGTCCTGGGTCCCCGTCCCAGCCCTGCTGTCCCCGTCCCGGCCCCCCTGTCCCCGTCCCGGTCCTGGGTCCCCGTCCCGGCCCCCCTGTCCCCGTCCCGGCCCCCCTGGCTGTCACCGTTCCAGCCCCGCTGTCCCCGTCCCGGCCCCCCTGTCCCCGTCCCGGCCCCCCTGTCCCCGTCCCGGCCCCGCTGTCCCCGTCCCGGCCCCCCTGTCCCCGTCCCGGCCCCGCTGTCCCCGTCCCGGCCCCCCTGTCCCCGTCCCGGCCCCGCTGTCCCCGTCCCGGCCCCCCTGTCCCCGTCCCGGCCCCCCTGTCCCCGTCCCGGCCCCGCTGTCCCCGTCCCGGCCCCGCTGTCCCCGTCCCGGCCCCCCTGTCCCCGTCCCGGCCCCGCTGTCCCCGTCCCGGCCCCCCTGTCCCCGTCCCGGCCCCCCTGTCCCCGTCCCGGCCCCCCTGTCCCCGTCCCGGCCCCCCTGTCCCCGTCCCGGCCCCGCTGTCCCCGTCCCGGCCCCCCTGTCCCTGTCCCGGCCCCGCTGTCCCCGTCCCGGCCCCGCTGTCCCCGTCCCGGCCCCCCTGTCCCCGTCCCGGCCCCCCTGTCCCCGTCCCGGCCCCCCTGTCCCCGTCCCGGCCCCGCTGTCCCCGTCCCGGCCCCCCTGTCCCCGTCCCGGCCCCGCTGTCCCCGTCCCGGCCCCCCTGTCCCCGTCCCGGCCCCGCTGTCCCCGTCCCGGCCCCCCTGTCCCCGTCCCGGCCCCGCTGTCCCCGTCCCGGCCCCCCTGTCCCCGTCCCGGCCCCCCTGTCCCCGTCCCGGCCCCCCTGTCCCCGTCCCGGCCCCGCTGTCCCCGTCCCGGCCCCCCTGTCCCCGTCCCGGCCCCCCTGTCCCCGTCCCGACCCCCCTGTCCCCGTCCCGGCCCCGCTGTCCCCGTCCCGGCCCCCCTGTCCCCGTCCCGGCCCCGCTGTCCCCGTCCCGGCCCCCCTGTCCCCGTCCCGGCCCCGCTGTCCCCGTCCCGGCCCCCCTGTCCCCGTCCCGGCCCCGCTGTCCCCGTCCCGGCCCCGCTGTCCCCGTCCCGGCCCCGCTGTCCCCGTCCCGGCCCCCCTGTCCCCGTCCCGGCCCTCCTGTCCCCGTCCCGGCCCCGCTGTCCCCGTCCCGGTCCCCCTGTCCCCGTCCCGGCCCCCCTGTCCCCGTCCCGGCCCCGCTGTCCCCGTCCCGGCCCCGCTGTCCCCGTCCCGGCCCCGCTGTCCCCGTCCCGGCCCCCCTGTCCCCGTCCCGGCCCTCCTGTCCCCGTCCCGGCCCCGCTGTCCCCGTCCCGGTCCCCCTGTCCCCGTCCCGGCCCCCCTGTCCCCGTCCCGGCCCCGCTGTCCCCGTCCCGGCCCCCCTGTCCCCGTCCCGGCCCCGCTGTCCCCGTCCCGGTCCTGGGTCCCCGTCCCGGCCCCACTGTCCCCGTCCCGGCCCCGTGTCCTCTGTTGCCCTTGGTCTGCAGCCGGCTCTCCCTGCTGTTGTAGGACTTGGATTCTCCTTGTCTTGGAGACGCAGACGGAATGCCTGCTCCCTGATGAGTCCCGCCCCCGCCCCCGCCCCCGCCCCCGCCCGGGGTAAACGCTTCCTCTCCGGCTTCCTCTTCCTCCCGCGGCCATCCTGAATTACCCGTGTGAGCCCGCAGCTAGGGGCTCCGGACGCTGACTTGTGCACCCTCACATCGCTAAGCCCCGCCAGCACCCCCGCGGCGGCTGCAGGTCGCAGGTGCGCACGCTGTGTGTCCCGCCGGGTGTGAGCCGCTCCTCCTCCGCTGCCCGGGAACGGGCTCCGTGCAGGGATGACAGGCGAGCCTGCGGCGAGCGGGGAGCTGCCCGCCTTCACCCCGAGGCTGAAGCGCAGCCTTCGTCACCGTCTTCCTGTTCCCACTAATCGGGGGCTCCGGTCCCGCCTCCACTGTGGTCGCTCTGACTTCTGGGCCTGCCATACCCGCCCCCCCACCCCGTGGCCTGGCTCTGTGGCCCCGTGTTCTGGAGGCTGCGGGCTTTATGCGCGTCCCAGATCCAGGCGGGGAGGTGACGTAGCGGCATTCTCGGGTCCGTCACACCTTCCAGAGTTCGTTGGGGCCTGAGAAGTGACTCCTAAAGTCGGCCCTGCCTCAAAGGGCCCAGGGGCTGTGGACGTTTGCAAAACTAAGTTAATTGCAATGCAATGTTAATTGCAATGGCCTGTGGAGTCTGCCATGGTGTCTGCGTGCGTGGAGTCTGCCGTGGTCTCTGCGTGCGTGGAGTCTGCCGTGGTCTCTGCGTGCGTGGAGTCTGCCGTGGTCTCTGCGTGCGTGGGGTCTGCCGTGGTCTCTGCGTGCGTGGGGTCTGTCGTGGTGTCTGTGTGCGTGGAGTCTGCCGTGGTGTCTCGCGTCAGGGCTCCAGGAGGATGGGGCAGAGCGGGTGTTATTCTCTGAAGAAGAAGCAACCCTCCCACATGGTCCAGCCCCGGCTCTCGGAGTCCAGCGGCCTGTGTCCTGGGAAGTGCGGCGGTTCAGGGCCTCGCAGACGGTGGACACCTGCCACACACCTGCCACTCACCTGCTGCACACCTGTCCCTCACCTGTCCCTCACCTGTCCCTCACCTGCTGCACACCTGTCCCTCACCTGTCCCTCACCTGTCCCTCACCTGTCCCTCACCTGTCACTCACCTGTCATCTGTCACTCACCTGCCACACACCTGCCACACACCTGTCACTCACCTGTCATCTGTCACTCACCTGCCACTCACCTGTTCCTCACCACTCACCTGTCACCTGTCACTCACCTGTAACTCACCTGCCACTCACCTGTCACTCACCTGCTACATACTTGTCACTTACCTGTTACTCACCTGCCACTCACCTGTTACCTGTTACTCACCTGCTACACACCTGTCATTCACCTGTCACTCACCTGCTGCACACCTGTCACTCACCTGTCACTCACCTGTCTCTCACCTGCCACACCCCTGGAGCTCTGTCTCAGCTGTCAGGACAGTCACTCTGAAACTCGGTTCAGGTTTGAGGTGACGGTGATGGTGGTTCGCACGTGTCCACGGATGCAGTAGCCGTGGGAGGCAAGGTGTCCAGAAGCAGCGATGTGTGGACAGTGCACGACGCTGGACACGCCTGCTCATGCCTCCTCTGCGGAGCCTCCCTCCCCCGCCCCGCTGCCCCCTGGGCGCCCGCCGCGCAGAGCCTGCCGAGGGCCACACTCCTGCTGAGCTGCGCGTGTTCCGCAAGGTCAGGGCCAGGAGCCGGTGACTGCATCCGCTGCGGAGTCACGTGCCCCAGGTGTCGGCTCCCGTTCGGGTCCTGGGTGGGGCTGGCAGGGAGACTCAGGGAACGGGAGATGGCCTCTCCCCGCCAGGATCTCTCCAGAGGAGCGGGACAAAGAACACACGTTTTGTTGAACCGAGATTCAAGTGGACGCTCATGGCGGAAGCTAAATATTGGAATTCCTGTTGCAATTCCAAATGAAATAACTAAAAATAAAAAGCCTAAATTGCAAAAAGCCCGGCCGGCGTGGCTCCGTGGTTGAGTGTCGACCTATGAACCAGGAAGTCACGGTTTGATTTCCGGTCAGGGCACAGGCCCCGTTTGCAGGCTTGATCCCCAGTGTGGGGTGTGCAGAGGCAGCTGACTGATGCTTCTCTCTCATCTTTGATGTCTCTATCTCTCTCTTTCTCTCTCTTCCTCTCTGAAATCAATAGAAATCTATTTTTTAAAAATTGTAAAAAAAAGTTCACTGGCAGCAAGTATCCCTCTCACTGCACATTTGAAAATGGCCCAGGGAAACAGCCGAGCCTCCCTCGTTAGTTCTACAAGGACCCCGCCCCGCCCTGAAGTCATGCAAGGAATGAAGCTGACTCCAGAAAATATCGGGGACCCCCCCCCCTTTGGAGGAAGCGCGCTGTGGGTGCGTAGGCTGTGTGTCCAGCAGACCCAGGCGAGCACTAGCCCAGGAGGACCACGGGGCGGTGGCGGACAAAGCCCGTGTCTGCACACATTCTGAGCCCTCTGCCGGGGGAGAGGCCGTGCCCCCAGGAGCGCGGGGAGAATCTAAGGACAAAGAGAAGCTAGACTCCGAGGGCCGGGGAGGGGGAGAGCTACAGAGGAATCACAGTAAAACCGAGAGCTGTTCCCTCATCATCGACAACAGATGGGGGAAGACCATGTGACGACGCCTCAGAGGGCGAGGCAGGTAGCAGGTCACTTAACACGCTGCACCTGCCGATGGCGTTCGCCGTGCGGGCAGCGGGAGGCGTTCCCACGCACGGGGAGAGCGGCCGGGAAGCAGGGGGAGGAGGGGGAGACAGTGCTGGCGTGAACATGTGGGTGCCTTTCTGAATCCTAAAGCGGGGTGTGGCAAGCACTTGCCACGATAACACGGGAAGTGGGAGAGGGGGCGCCCAGGGAAATACTGGGTCATAGTGTTTTTTAAATACACATTTTTATTGACTTCAGAGAGGAAGGGAGAGGGGGAGAGAGAGGAACATCCATGGTGAGAGAGAACCATGGATCGGCTGCTTCCTGCACGCCCCCCACTGGGGATGGAGCCCGCAGCCCGGCCCGTGCCCTGTGAGGAAGATCTACAGGTATGCACGTCAGGAATATAAAGGTCAGCAGTGGACACTCCACACACAGGCTGGAGGTCGAGGGGAGAGAGGACACAGCTCCCCCCCACACACACACACGTGTTCTGCACGTGAGGGTTTCAGTTCTGCGGGTCAGTTAACAGCACGGTGCCCACAGGCACAGAGAAGGCGTGCGGACCTCAGCAGAACGTGGCCCCAGGACTCATGTGCCCCCTTGCCGAGGCCACGCCTCTGACTCCTGTTTGGGCTCCCCGGCACCCCCTGGGACCTGAGGAGGGGTGGGTGGGGCTGTGGCAGCCGCTGTCTGGGAATCGGCTGATGCCATGACGCTATTTACCCGCTTAGCTCTGAAGACTGGATCGGAGCACAGCTCAGGACTGGCCCTCGTCCCTTCCTTCATCCCCTGTTTGTAATCCTGTTTGTAATCGAACCCCTTGAGTCCCCAGCCTCCAGCCCGGCCACTGTCTTCCCAGCGGGAATTGGCGAGCACGGCCAACCCGTGAGACCCCGGGGAGCGAGCGGGAGAGGAAAGCCAGGCGGGAGCAGCACACCTTCAGACGCCCTGGCAGGCAGTCCGTCTCCCCGCGCCTCCCGGGGGTCCGAGCACATGAATATTTCAAGGGCTTCGGGCTGCTATTGATTTTGGGCTCAGGATCCAACCGGTTAATTTAATGTGATGCAAAAACATAAGGGATCAGGGCAAAGCCCGCGTCTCCACGCAGGAAGGAGGGGGCCGTGTCCGAGATTTGAGGGAACCGAAGCCCGGTCCCGTCTTAGTTCTGGGGTGTGTGTGTGTGTGTGTGTGTGTGGGGGGGGGGGTGGTACCTTCACTTGTAAGGTGTTAATGTCAGAAACATTCAAACCTGAAAAGAATTCTTGTGCATTTATTTGAGCCAAACTGTGGACAATCGCCGGGAAGCAGGATCTCAACGTATTGGGACAATGCTCCGGAGAATGGCGGCTTTTCACCTGTCCTTATACATCACAATCACAGGAGGAGCCGTAGGTGGGTTACAGGAAACCCATGGGTGACGGGTTAGGGGGGCGGGAGGAAGCAGAGGGGGAACCTCGGGGGTTGGACAAAAAGTGAAATGAGAGGCACTTGCTTCTTGTACTCGGGGGGGGGGGGGGTGCAGGAGGGTCAGTGGTCAGCAATGAACGTGGTAGTAACAGCAGGGAAGGAATCTGTGGTCTCAGCCCTGGCGCTGAGGGTCCAGAAAGAGGGGAGATACGTTACCCTGACCTCATCGGAGACACGAAAAGACAGCAGGCTCAGCGAAGGGGAAGACTGGCCTTGTTGGGGAAGGTGCCGGCCTGGGAGGGGACTCCCCACCATAAACTGCTTTTAGTTCAAGGTTCATCTCGGACCGCCCTTCGCGGGCACTCTAGGTCTGAGTTTGCGAGGCCGCCACGCAGGCCGCCCTGAGCGGCCAGGTGAGCATGTGGCCCTTTCGTCCACACAGGTGTTGAGAGAGGAAAACCGTGTTCCTTGGCCACAAGGATGGAGCGCGTTAGTCACACAGAAAACCGGAAGTAAGAGCAGGGCTGACCGCGCTCCAGACAGACGGCAGACACCGACTCTGAGCAGCCTGTTTTCTGAGTGTGTGACTAGCTCTTTAAAAGCTCGGGCTTTCACCAAAGTGCCCCCCACCCCCGCCCCCAGCTGAGCCCGTGCCGAGGGTGCGACGCGGCCCCACAGGGTAGGACGCCGGAGGAAGTCGACGAGCCATCAGCAGGCAGGGGGGCCGCGGTGTCTGTGATTCCTCTTTGAAATGCGCTGTTCATTCTTCCGTTGCTTTCAGGTTATTTAAGTTGGAAACCATCAACAGTGACAGAAAGCCTAGCTGACTACCAGGTGCCCCATGCCCGGACACCCCCTGCCCCCCCCTTTCAAACGAGGGGGCTTTGATGGCCTCAGTCCCCAGGCGGAGTTCCGGCGAAGACCCGACGTGGCGGTGAAGGACAGAACGGTCTCCCCGTAAAGAGGTGAACACACGTCCGCACAGCGGTAGCCGTTCTGTGCAGACAGGCACTGCTCACGGTGGGGAAGCTCGGCCCTCCAGGCGGCGTGGAGCGGTGACAGAGTGGGCGTCGTCGGGGCCGGGGAAGGGAGCCACCCGCCAGGACGACGTCTCCGAAGGCAGGACGATGAGCGTCTCGGGCCGACGGGGTCCAGGGTCCCTGCCCCTGCAGCTGCCTGCGGAGACCCTGCCTGTCCGTGGGGCACGTGTACGGTGGGACAGGCACTTCCTGGTTGGGGACAGCACCGGGGTGACGTGATGCCTTACGTTCTGTGTGGCTCTGTCTTCAAGGGGGTCCTCCCTGAAGAACCGTCAGTGTGAGCTGCCTGTGCGGGGGCCGGGCCACCCCTAGGAGCTGGGTGGCTGGTGCCCAGGTGTGTGTGTGTGGGGGGGGGGAGCGGGCACCTGGATCCTTGTCAGCGGCAGGGCCCCAGGGGCGGCTCCTCCTCAGCCAGGAGCCACCCATCACCCTTTTATTTAGATCCTCCCCCGAGGATGCTTCTCATTGACTTTCCGGGAGAGTGGAAAAGAGGGAAAGACGGAGAGAAACATCGATGTCAGAGAAACCCATCGATGGGCTGCCTCCTGCACGCACCCGACCAGGGAGGAGCCTGCAACCGAGGTCGTGCCCTTGGCCGGAATTGAACCGGGACCCTTCGGTCTGCAGGCGGACGCTCTACCCACTGAGCCACACCGGCCAGGGCCCATCCCGTTTCTACAGTTAGAACCTGTTGGAGAGGAAATCGCGTGGCTGACGCACCAGGCTCACCTGTGGGCTCTCCCGCCACATTCCGGGAGAGTCGGCAGATGGCGGAGGAGGCGGGAGGGCTGCGCGCCTCTCCGCGGCCACAGGGATGAGTGGTGACCTGCGGCGCCCCCCGCACTGAGGACCGCGTGACCGGGGTGCACGAAGGAGCGTGGAGACGGGTAGGACTGCGGACACGCGTGAGGGGGCACTGGGGGCTGTGAGGATCCGGGGGGCTGTGTGGGTGGGGAGGGCCCCAGGAGCCGGGCCTGTGTACACGCGAGCTACGCGGCTCCCGTGGGTGCACGCGGCGCTGGGAGCCGGGGTCTCCCCGAGGGCGAGGCCTGGTGACGAGTGCCCCCCACCCCGGCCCTGCCCCTTCCCTTCCCTGGCTGGAAGCCGTTGTCGTGAAGGGGGCGTGCGGAGGCGGGGGTGACACGCGGCGGGCACGTCCCGGGCTCCGTGTGGTAGCGGCCGGAGGAGGAGTCGGCGGCTCGGGGTCAGGATTTGAGCTCTAACCCGGCCCTTCCTGACGCCCCTCTGCGTTCCCGTCTCTGAAATGGGGCGACGGCAGGAGGCGTGGAGCGGAGGCGGGGCAGGGGGGGGGGGCGGCGCGGCCGTGACCATTACACCAGACGGCGGGGGCACCCTCTCTGGTCCTGTGGAAACTGTCCGTCCGGCGGACAGACGTGGTCCCGCAGGAAAACACTGACCAGTGGAAGCGCGTCCTCCTCGGCCAGTTCGGGCCCTTGGAGCGTGGACGAGGCCGGCGCCGACCGCCTGGCCCTGGGCCGGTCGCTGTGTGACAGACGGAAGTGAACACGCAGTGCGGACCCCCTCCATT
This sequence comes from Cnephaeus nilssonii, assembly GCF_951640355.1. Taxonomy (NCBI): domain Eukaryota; kingdom Metazoa; phylum Chordata; class Mammalia; order Chiroptera; family Vespertilionidae; genus Cnephaeus; species Cnephaeus nilssonii. The sequence goes on along the minus strand of NC_137086.1, from coordinate 775,301 downwards.
TCCTCGGCGAGCGCGTGGGTCAGACCGGGTGGAGGACAGCGTAGTGACTGGTTGGCTGATCGTGTTCTTAGTGGACACTCCGCCGCGTCTTTGCGGAGCAGCGAGCGCTTCACTGGGTTTCTGGGGAGACGGACGCGTGGGCCTTGGGAGCCACGGAGACACGCGTGGGCCTTCGGGAGCCATGGAGACACGCGTGGGCTTTCGGGAGCCACGGAGACACGCGTGGGCCTTTGGAGTCACGGGGACACGCGTGGGCCTTCGGGAGCCATGGAGGTGAAGGAAGCGCCAGTGCCCGGGGCGTGAGGCGTTCGTGGAGAGGGGAGCTTGGCGGGGGAGCCGGTAGGAGCCTCTGTGCTTGTTGAGATTCAGGGACTCAGGCCGTTCGAGGTGTAAGAGGTGAAACTCCTCGGGTGTGGGGAGCGGCCACAGCGTTTGGACACGTTCGAGCCTCGGACTGATGAGAGGGCACAGTCCTCTTGTGGCCACGTGCAAGTCCCAGCGTGGAGGGCAGGGCCTCCCAGCACAGTTACAGCCGACAGCTGGAGTTGTGAGCTTGAACCTACGGTCTGAGCACGTGGTCCCACGTGCCTGAGTGGTAGAGGCTGCAGGTAAACAAAGCTGGATCAGGTGCATGTAGTTGAGGAGGATCGAAACCCTCGAGAATGTTGTAAACATCTTGACCTCGCCCTTCCTTTGCCTCGTGGAAATCTGGCTATAAAATAAAGACACGGCTTGTAGTCCGTGGCGCTGTCTCTCCATGAGGGAGCAGCGTCCCACCCAGACCCAGCTTTCATTCTCTTGTCTGCCTTTTCTAATCCTTCACCGCCCCCTCTCAGGGTCACCGAACCTGGCTGAGCTGGCGCGGCACAGAAGGCGCCCTGGGGCTGAGGATGCCATGGCCGTGCCGGCTCGCTACACCTGGGACCCTGGTGTCGCTGGCACCCGTGTTGGCGGCTCTGTCCTAAGCCCAGGAGCCCCAGCAGACAGGCCCTCCACGGGCGCCGGTCGCACGATGCTCCGTGAGCGGCGATTTCACGGCTGCCGTTGGAATCCAAAGTGAGTCTGCGAGGCTCAGGAATCCAATTTTGCTGGATTATGTCCCTGCTTTGCTTCGGGATGGAGCGCCGTCTGGGCCGGTGAAATGGAGGGTGACGGAGACGCAGGCCCAGATTTCACGCCTCTTTTCCCCAACGCACCTGCTGTGCGTGTCCCGAATGCGCCCAAGCGCCTGGCGGCAGCTGCTCAGCACAGACGACCCCGCTGCCCGGGGCCGCCAGGCCTCCGCTGGGGGTTACAGACCTGGGCGGAGGCGGGCCATTTCTGGGGTGAGGGTGGGGGGCGAGCACGGATTGAGAGCCTGGTGTCCCAGCTACGGCTTCTCCCGCACCTGGTGCTGCCTCGTGTCCGAATAAGACGCTCTCGTTCCTGGTTTCTCCCTGCTCAGCTCCGCCCTTGCGTGCGTCTAGAGAGTGTGGCTTTTCTGGTTAATCCTCCCCAGGATATTTTCCCATTGATGTTTAGAGAGAGTGGAAGAGAGATGGAAAGACGGAGAGAAACAAGGATGCGAGAGAAACACATCAATTGGTTGCCTCCTGCGCGAGCCCGACCAGGCCTGGGCCGGGGAGGAGCCTGCATCCGAGGTGCGTGCCCTTGACCGGAACCGAACCCGGGACCCTTCGGTCCATAAGCCGACGCTCTGTCCACTGAGCCAGACTGGCCAGGGCTCCTTGTGTGTTTTGGTCAATTACACAGGACGCGCTTCGAAGTACAATGTGAACACCACACGGCCCGAGTGTCCACGGGGCCACGGGCCTTGCGTTCCGCACTTACGGTTCGAGTGTAGCTCAGGGGCCGGGTTTGCAGCGGCTCGTGAGACTAGATCTGCCCGGAGGACGGAGAAGAAGCCGCGGGAAAGACGGAGTCCGCAGGGAATTGCTTTGCCTTGTTTGCCTGGTGCTGATAAATGGAAGTGCGTTCCCCTGATTTAAAGAGACACGAACGGAGGCTCAGAGAGAACAGCGGGCGACAGAGAACTTCTCACACAGCGAGGTCTTCCGACCAGAGGCTTTGCATCTCACAGGCAATGGTTGATCACGAGATCATTTTTCCCCGTTACCTGTTGGATTCATCCATTTTCTGCACGGCCACGGCCACCGTCCCAGTCTGGGGCCACCACCGTCTCCCGGTTGGACTCAAGTAAAGCTGTTTGTAGAGTGGACGTCTCCTTAAAAACTGTGGTGCGGCCCGGCCAGCGTGGCTCAGTGTTGAGCATCGACCTATGAACCAAGAGGTCCCCGGTTCGATTCCCGGTCAGGGCACGAGCCCGGGTTGTGGGCTCTATCCCCAGTAGGGGGCGTGCAGGAGGCGGCTGCTCCATGATGTTTCTGTCTCTCATCAGTGTTTCTCTCTCTCCCTCTTCCTTGCTCTCTGACATCAATAAGACATGTCTATAACTTCAATGGCGCTACGGGTGGGAGGAACGCTGTGCCTCGCTCTCCTCCCCTGAAGGGCGGCTGCGGGCCTGTTCCCCGCCTGTCATCGCTAGTGAGGCCCCTGCGTTTGCTCTGAGTGTCTCCCGCACCCGCTCCTGCAGCGTGGAGGCGGGTCCCTGGTCTCTCCGGGCTTCAGCGCCAGTCTGCTTCCTGCGGGTCACTCTGCTCCTGGAGGAGTGGCCGGCGGCTGCTCCCTGGTTAGCAGCATCTCAGCACTCGCTATTCCTTACTGTCGCTCGCGGTGAGACGGACAGGCCTCCGGGCAGAGGGGTGGGCGTCGGGAGGGCTGCACCGAGCTCCAGCGTCCTGGAGGCGTCCCTGCCCCCTCGGGTCCTGCCTCCCAGGTGAAGGAGGCCGCCTGGCCCTGCACTAGAACATGGGGTGGGGCCCCGCTGGGTCCTATTTAAATGACAAGGGGATTTAAGGTCTTTCTGGAATATTCTGCCTCTCTCATTTTTTCTTTTTTTTTACTCTTATCCCAAAGCTGGGAGGTCGGTACTTATTTAAAATGCCCAAGTAGCCCTGGCTGGTGTGGCTCAGTGGGTTGAGCATCGTCCCATGCACCAGAAGGTTGCCAGTTCAGTTCCGGGTCAGGGGCACAGGCCCGGGGCGCGGGCTCGATCCCCGGTGGGGGGCGTGCAGGAGCAGCCGGTCCATGATTCTCTCTCCTCACTGACGTCTCTCTCCCTCGCTGAAATTAAGGGAAAAAGTGACAAGGAGGCCAAGCAGCCGCAGCCCCGGTCTCCTGCGTGGGGCGTGGGCCGGCTCCTGGCTGTGCTGCGTGGCTGTGCCCACCCCTCGGCAGGTCCGTCTCCCGTGGAGGCACAGGCACAGGTCTGGACCCGCAACAAGCGGCAGCAGATGGTGGGCGGGATGGGCGCCCTCGTGGGAGACGTGGGGCAGCCACGAGCAGGTCCGGGGCCGTGGTCTCGCCCGTCACCAGCACTCGCCCGGGACTTGCACCTCACCGAGCCCTTCGACGCCCACGTCTGGCGAGCCCCTGAGGGTGTGAGCCAGGAGCGGCCCGTGGTCCCCACTGCACTGCGGGCACCTGGAGGACCTACCTCGGCGCAGGCCCTGCGGGCGCCGCGGGGACCAGGCTGCGTCCTGGGAGGATCCGCCCGAGTCAGGCGGTTTCCCGGACCCCAGGTTCACGCGGCAACTCGGGCAGGGCCGGCGCCGAGCCACCGGGAGGGACCCTCGGGGCCCTGGCGTCTGTGGGACCAGGTGACGCCACGGGCACGCGGGGCTCCTCCGGCCTCGGAGGCCCTGTGCGCGGCCACACCGCGTCGCGAGGAGGTGGTGTTTCTGTGCCTCACGCTCCCGCTCCTGGCTGCCCCAATTAGATGCTTCCTTCAGCCTCTTGGGCCCGACCAGAGCCTCTCAGCATTCCGGCCGGGCTGCGGCTCACGTCGGCGGATGAGGAGGCACATGTGCGGGGAGCCTGAGGAATGGCCCGCCGGGCGCAAATCCGGGCTGCGGCCATCGGTCAGCGCCCGTGTCAGGGCGGCTCGTTGGATGTGGAGCGTGTTTGGGCCAATCTCGCCCGGCCAGGCGCGTGTGTGTGTGTGTGTGTGTGTGTGTGTGTGTGCCGTGCTGCCCTGCGTCCCGGGCTGATCTGAGCTGCGCCTCCCCCTCCCGCACAGCTGGAGCCTCAGATGGGGGGGGGAGGAGGGGAAGGGGAGGAGGGGGAATTAGCAGGCTGGGGCCAGGCGGGAGCCTGCGCTGCTCTCAGCTCCAGCAGCCAGGCCCGGCGGCTCCTGCCGTTCAGCTCAGCCGAGCGGCGGTTTTAAAGGATTCACTTCCGGGCTCTTCTCGGTCTGCTCAGCTGTCTCGTTGTCGCCTTCGCCGTCCCAGACACCCACGTGCTCTCCTCTCTCTCCCCCTCCTCACCCGGCTCTCCTCCCCTCTCCTCCAGCCGGCGGACCAGAGCTGCAGGCCCAGGGGGCAGAGGGGGGGGCGAGGACCAAGGACCGAGGGGGGGCAGAGGCCTGGGGGGCAGGAATAGGGGGAGGGTGGGGAGGAGCAGAGGCTGGTGGGGTGGGGGAGGGGGCAGAGGTGGGGCGGGGGGGCGGGGCGGAGGCTGGTGGGGCGGAGGCCGGGTCCATGTAGCTGCCGTGAGTGCTCCCGCTGGTGCTCGTGTGGCCGTGCGTGGCCCCAGTGCTGGGTGAGGGCTGGTGTGAGCGCCTGTCACGCGTGCACACGGAACTGCCCTCTGGTGACCCCATGACTGCCAATGAAAACCACCCAACTGCCCGGCCAGCACGGCTCCATGGTTGAGCGTTGACCTATGAACGAGGAGGTCACGGTTTGATCCCTGATTGTGGACGTGCAGGAGGCAGCCGATCCATGATTCTCTCTCATCATGGATGTTTCTATCTCTCTCCCTCTCCCTTCCTCTCTGAAATCAATAAAAATATATTTAAAGAAAGAAACCACCCAACTGCATCATTATTGCTACAAGGACGAGTACTATGTGGATATTATATATCAAAACTTTTCTCCAACCTAAAAGCTCCCTTCTAACCTTCTGATTTTTAAATACTTTTTAAATATATTTCGTTATTGATTTCAGAGAGGAAGGGAGAGGGAGAGAGAGAGAGAAACATCTATGATGAGAATCATTGATCAGCTGCCTCCTGCACACCCCGCCCCCACACCGGGGATCGAGCCTGCAACCCGGGCATGTGCCCATGGCAGGAATTGAACCCGGGACCCTTCAGTCCACAGGCCGACGCTCTATCCGCTGAGCCACACCGGCCAGGGCCCATCTTCTGATTTTTAAAGGCTGGCCCCACCACGTCTCGCCTCAGCCGTGCGGGGTGACGAGGCCCCGCTGGCCCGGCCCGGGCCGCGTGGAGGCCGCGGCAGCGGGAATGTAGTGACCGTAATACCGTGTCCATTTCCTAATAAAAATGCTAACGTTAATGTTAAAAGAGGAGTTTCGACACCACGGGAGACGTCGTGCTGTCTGCCAATAGGATTGACGGCATCTTTGCCAAGAAACGTTCCCCACGTTTAAAATAGCAGCGGTTGGCGAGCGTGAGCGGGCGCCATCTGGATCCTTAGCAGCCGGAGTCACTCTCTCCCTCCCGACCCAGAACCCCCCTCAGCGGGAGCAGAGACTGCCGGCCGCCTCTGGGCCCCGGAGCCGAGTCGGCTAAGAGGCAGGTGCTCGCTGCCCACCGGGGTCGTCAGCGGGAACGGTCCTTGGCTGAAGCCCAACGTGAGCCAAACCCGCTCCTGGCCGGGCTGGGGTGCCGGGCGGTGTGTGAAGCGGGAATTGGGAGCCAGGCGTCCGAGACTCCCGTCCGCTCGTGGCTGCTCGGCGGCCGTGGGCAAGCCCTCGCCCTCAGTCCTGGTGTCTGAGCGCTGCAGGGTTTGGGGTCCTGGCTGCAGGCGGGAGGCTCCCCTCACGGAACGCACACGACTTGCTTCCCGAGGGACACGGGGGATGGATCTTACCAGACGACTAGAGGCCGGTGCAGGAGATTCCTGCGCAGGTAGGGTTCCTAGGCCTGGCCGGCGATCAGGCCCCGCTTGCACCCACCTTGGCCTGGCGCCGCCCGCTCACCTGCTCCACCATCCCGCCGTGGTCCCGCTCTCGTTGGGGCTCCTCGGGGCCGGCAGCGCCGCCCTGCCACCCACTGCCAGCGTCACCTGGCCGACGCCAGCCATGTTCCGTGCCGCCCCCTGGTGGTCAGAGCACAGCTAACTCCCGGTCGGTGGAACTCCCGCACGTGGGGACAATTTACATATTAACCTCTTATTATATAGGGTGATTTGTTTATTGTTTTTCTAAAAAGTATATTTTTATTGATTTCAGAGAGGCAGGGAGAGGGAGAGAGATGGAAACATCCATGATGAGAGAGAATCATGGATCGGCTGCCTCCTGCCCGCTCCACACTGGGGATCGAGCCCACAATCTGGGCATGTGCCCTGACCGGGAATCGAACCGTGACCTCCTGGTTCATAGGTCGACGCTCAACCCCTGGGCCACACCAGCCGGGCCTAGAGACGCATCTGACAGCTTTAAGGGACAGTCACAGCCACAGGAGACGCTGCGGCCTCCCTCCCGCCTCCTTCCCTCCGGGCTTCCCCGGGGGCCCTGCCCGTGCCTGCAGGGTGACCCCCTCCAGCGCACGCTCGCGCAAGCCCATTAAATGGACTAATTGATGATGACCTTTCATTAAAACGCCACGTTTCTCCATCCTCACGTGCACACTCTTCACCTGCAAGTGTTTCTGAATTCCAAACGCAGCCTGTAATTGATGGTTGCTTTTAACAGCCCTTTTCCTCCTTCCCCTGAAAAGCTGCTCGTGAGGAGATGGTGCATCGATAATTGATGGCCTCCCGGGTCCCGGGAAGATGCTCTAATCCTCTCTCGCGGGCTCTGGGCGGGGTGGCTTCCATCCCGTCCTCGTAATGAATTCCGTCGCCCGAGGGCTTGTCTAAGGGGGTCACGAGGGACCTCCCCGCAGCTCCTGCTGCAGCCTCCTCGCCTTAGCCTCTCGGCGGCTGATTGGTCGCTTCCCGGTTCTGTTAGGAGGGGGTTGATGCCCCTGCTCAGTGCCAGAGCCACAGGCCGAGAGCAGGCGGGCGGCTCCAGCCTCGTGCACTCACCGTGAGCCCCTGGCGCCTCGCGGGCGGGCCCGGGGCAGGGGAGGGCAAATGGGGGCTCCTGACGTGACAGGGCCACGGCCTGAGCTGGGGGTGGTTCAGCCCCCGCCCCCACCGCATGATCGCTGGGCCCGTTGGGGAGAGCCCTGTGCGGCGCTGAGCACTCATCAGCGGCGGGAGGAGGAGGAGGCTGCGGCGTCACCCTCACTGGCGCCACATCCCTGTCACTCGTGAGCTGGGGAGCGGAGGGGCTGTAATTAAAATGAAATCAAAGCAGCATTTGGCCCCAAGCTCCTCTGGGAGGAGGAGGGGTTCCTCCCACGAGCGAACGTTAACCCTTTCCCGGCCGGCGGCCCCTGCCCAGGGCTGCTGTGAGCAAAGGGGCATCACTGGGCCCTCGTGCAGCACCCGCGTGCACGGCCCTCCCCACCACCTCCCCGGGGAGGGGAGGCTGGGAGCAGGTGGAGGTCGGAGGAGGACGGCGTGTCCCCCGCAGGACCCCACTGCAGGCCTGAGTCCAGCGCCCTCAGATCGGAGGGAGGGGTCACGCCAGGACCAGGCCTGCTCATGGTGACTCAGGTAAGGAAAGGAGTTAATATACACTGAGCGGCCAGATGACGATGATCTCTGAGCGTTTAATAATCTGGCCACCCAGTGTCTATCCTATAGAATAAAAGGCTAATATGCAAATTGTCCCCCTCGACCAGGAGTTCGACCAGCAGGCAGGCCGGCCAACCGCCCATGTCCCCTCCCCCTGGCCAGGCTGCAGGCTGGCTGGACCCCACCCATGCACGAATTCATGCACCGGGCCTCTAATTCTCTCTCTCTCTCTCTCTCTCTCTCTCTCTCTCTCTCTCTCTCTCTCTCACTGAGTGGCCAGATTATTATGCGTTCAGAGATCATCAGAATCTGGCCACTCCGTGTGTATAAAAAGAGAGAAACGCGCTGGACCAGGTGCCCAACGGGGAGAGGAGGCCAGTGGAGTGGCTTCGGGGGTCTCGGGCCGCAGAAGGGGGCACGGAAGGCCCCGGGAGGCTGGACTCCTCCGTCCGCCTTCTCCCCTTCGCCCCGCCAGGCCTCAGGAACCCCTGCCCCTGCGCTCGCTGGGTCATCCCCTCCCATGTGCAAACCTGCCACCGTGACGGTGAGGAGAGGAAGAGGGGCCCCGGAGGAGGGGGCCGACAGGTCACATTTAGCAAAAGCAGCCTGGGTCGGAGGGGACACGGCCCCGCTCCCGCTCCCGCCACCACGGGAGAGGCTGCCTCCGGGCCTGAGGGTTGCGTGGCGCCTGGAGGCTGAGTGGCAGCTGCGGGGACGTTGGTTAAACAGGAACCAGCCTTGGGTGGTGGGTTTGCTTCTCGCCCCGTTTTCCTGGTCTGTGGGTTCCGGAGCCTCGCAGCCGGAGCCTCTTGGTGCTGCGCGGGGGCCTCAGCAGGGCCCCCGTGTTTGCCCGGATCTGAGGGCGCTTTGTGCTGCCTCGGGACCAGTCTCCTGCCCGCTGTCGGGGCAGAGCCAGCCCGTCTCTCAGGGGCCCTGACGGTGCCCGAGGCTCCAGCCAGGAGGCCGGGGTTCAGCCCAGGGACCCTAAACGGAGGGGGGTCTGCAGCAGCGCTCACTGTGATTGTAACCGGACAACCAGGGGTCGGGCCGCCTGTCACTCCCGAGCCAATTCAGCGGAGACGGGCTTGAATCCTACGAGCGTTGACTCCAATCCCGCCGGCAGCAGGTCCGCCCGCCCCAGCCGGCTGCCTGTATTGGGTGGAAGGAAGAGACTCCCTGGGGAGGCAGGCAAAGGGCACGCCAAATGGCAGTTCCCAGGCCTGGAGACTTGCAAAGGCCGGGGGTCTCCGCGGGGCTGGCGGCTCTGGTTTCGGCACCACGTGGTCCATCTTTCCACGGTGGCAGGCAGCTCCCGATGGGGAGGGCGGCCGCACTTCCAGGTGAGCTCCCGGGGCCCACGTGCAACTCCCAGCAGGTGAGCATGCGCCTCCTGGCATCAGAACCAGCAATCACGGCGAACGGAGTGGGGTTCGTGATGCTTACAGTCATAGCTGGTCCCCAGCATCCTGTCCTGATCTGCCGGAGGGGTGCGCCCAGGGCTCTCCCCGTGGGGCGTCAGGGGGAGGGGCCAGAGCCTGGCAGTGCTTGATTACCTTGGAAGGTTCCGGAAAGTCATGCTGCGTGTTCTTGGCTCTCTGCCCGGAGGCTCCCAAGGCGCTGGGCCTGCAGAGCGGCCTCCGAGTCACGTGAGTCCGAGTTCGGTTTTGAACGACGTGCTGTTGTGAACACCAGGAACTGAAAGGTGACGTTCCGCACGTGACTTCACAGTGAGCAGACCCGCATCCCCCAAACCGAGACTCCCGTCAGGGACAGCGCGCACTCGCCTCAGGGAGCGCACTGGGGGGGAGATCACTTCTAACGGCTCAGAGGGGGGCGGGAGGCAGGGGCGAGGAAGGCGAGGGCTGCCTGTGGGGGGCGGCAGCATTTTCATGGATGAGGGGATGGGTGGATGTGCGGATGGGATGGGGAGTTGGCCTCTGTGTTCTAGAAAAGGGGATGGAAGGCGCAGTGGCAAGGGGAGCCCCTCCCCCGGGGGACCCCAGCAGCACTCGATGTGCCACAGGCCGCCCCCGGAGAGTGGATTTGGGGTCACATCCAATGCATCCAACCAGTTTCCTGGAACAAATCTGTGGTCAGAGCAGACTCAGCTCTGCATCCCTCCCTCAGAGGAGGCTCACCCTCGTCCGGGAGCGCGGCGGAGGTCAGGGAGCCCCGCCCCGTGGGTTGCACGTGACCTGTAATTTCAGGTGACGTCGCCGTCTTACACCGAGTGAGACAGGAAAACCAGTGCCAGGCTCTAAGAAACTCGAGGAAATCCACGGACTAAAAACCTGAAATTAGAACCTTCCTACTTATTAACACTGTTGTGCTCATCAGAGAAGACATCGCTGTACACTTTAAGAAAACGCCTTGATTCAGGAGTCAGAGTGAATAGCGTCCGCTTCACTGAGCATGGACGTGGGTCCAGCAGCGACAGCGGGAGAGCTCATTTCCGTTTGCTCTGTAGACGAGAAACCCCGGCTCCCGGAGGTTGAATGATTTGCCCGGGAAGTAAGAGGTGGAGCCAGGGTTCGCATCCCGGGTCTTTCTGGCTCCAAACCGGCTCTTCGTCCCACTGTGACTCGGTCCGTCGGGTCCAGACCACCGGGACCAGTTGTCCCTCCTTCCCCAGCGGCTTGGCTCACACTGTTCTTTAGAGACCGGCCAACGCGCATTTTTAAAAACCACTCATCCTTCAAGACACATCTCAGACTCAGGCCTGTTGAGGTCTCCCCCCGGGGGACCCTCTGAGGCAGGGATGGATAGATGGATGGATGGAAGGATGGATGGATGATGGATGATGGATGATGGTTCTGAGGGTGTTGTATCCTAGGCTGGCTCCCTCTCACCTGTCCACCCCCAGTGAGCGGTGGGTCTGGAGCGGGTGCCTCGGGCTTTGCGTTGCACGGTGGTGGCAGCAGGTTCCTGACAGACAGCAGGCACTCGGTATGCATCTGGAGAATAAAGGAAGTGACTTCTTTGTGATTTTAGCTAAGAAAGAGCTTTAGTGGAAAAGATGCACTCATAGTAAAAGTCGTTGCCGGTATACGCGGATTTCCAGAAAACATTCAGTGAACACATTTTACGAGTTTTATCACAAAGCAGAGAGGGCACTGAGCAGGATATGCTCTATATAAAATCTTATTGGGAAGGGATGTTTTGCAGGGTTTTTGAGAACTACCATGTCTGCAGTTTCTAGAACAGTGCATGGCCAACACCTGGTAATCATGTGCTGTATGGATGGATGAATGGATGGATGAATGATGGATGGATGAATGGGTGGGTGGATGGATGTTGAATGAATGATGGATGATGGATGGATGAGTGGGTGGATGGATAGGTGGGTGGATGGATGGTGGATGAATGGATGATGGATGGATGGATGAATGGGTGAATGGATGTATGATGGATGGATAGATGATGGATGAATGGATGATGGATAGATGGATGAATGGATGATGGATGGATAGATGGATGATGAATGGATGGGTGTATGGATGATGGATGAATGGGTGGATGGATGGATGGATGGGTGGGTGGATGATGGATGGATGATGGATGGGTGGTGAATGGATGGATGAGGATGATGGATGGATGGATGATGGATGGATGGATGATGGATGAATGGATGATGGATGAATGGATGGATGGATGGATGGATGGATAATGGATGGATGGATGGATGAATGAATGGATGGATGGATGGATGAATGGATGGATGATGGATGGGTGTATGGATGAATGGATGGATGAATGATGGATGGATGAATGGGTGGGTGGATGGGTGGGTGAATGGATGATGGATGGATGGGTGGGTGGATGGATGGTGGATGAATGGATGATGAATGGATGGATGATGGATGGATAGATGATGGATGAATGGATGATGGATGAATGGATAGATGGATGGTGAATGGATGGGTGTATGGATGATGGATGAATGGGTGGATGGATGGATGGATGGGTGGATGATGGATGGGTGGGTGGATGATGGATGGATGATGGATGGGTGGTGAATGGATGGATGATGGATGGATGGATGATGGATGAATGGATGGATGGATGGATGGGTGGGTGGATGGATGGTGAATGGATGGATGATGGATGGATGGTGAATGGATGGATAGATGATGGATGGATGGTGAATGGATGGATGATGGATGAATGGGTGGGTGGATGGATGGTGAATGGATGGATGAATGGGTGGGTGGATGGATGGTGAATGGATGGATGGATGGATGGATGGTGAATGAATGGATGGATGATGGATGGGTGGATGATGGATGGATGGTGAATGGATGGATGGATGGATAATGGATAAATGGTGAATATATGGATAATGGATGGATGGATGATGGATGGTTGGGTGGATGATGGATGGATGGTGAAGGATGGATGGATGATGGATGGATGGATAATGGATAAATTGTGAATAGATGGATAATGGATGGATGGATGATGGATGGATGGGTGGGTGGATGGATGGTGAATGGATGGATGATGGATGGGTGGATGATGGATAAATGGTGAATGGATGGATAATGGATGGATGGATGATGGATGCATGGTGAATGGATGGATGATGGATTGATGGATGGATGGTAAGTGGATGGATAATGGATTGATGGATGGGTGGGTGGATGGATGGTGAGTGAATGGATGGTGAATGGATGGATAATGGATGGATGGATGATGGATGGTTGGGTGGATGATGGATGGATGGTGAATGGATGGATGATGGATTGATGGATGGGTGGGTGGATGGATGGTGAATGGATGGATGGATGAATAAAGTGCTCTGGACTTTTCACACAAGTGGTCTTGCATTAAAAGTCACACAAAACTCCAAAGAAATGTGCACTGGAAATTGTCCCACTTTTAGATGAAAACCAAGACGTGGAAGCAGAGCGATGCCAGGTTGTCAGACGGCACCGGGAGCACAGGGTGGCGGTGGCTGAGCTGGACCGGGGTCGGGCTCCGGATCATTCTGGCTGCCAGTCGGGAGTCTGTGAGCTCACGCAGATCACCATCGCTCACCCCACAGCGTCTGGAGCCCCACAGTGAGCAGGTGCTGATCCCAGGCTGATGGCTGACAAGTGGGTTGAGGTGGTGGGTAGCCGGCCCGGGGGGTCTGTCTGCATTCGGTGGGTATCGGCGTGCTGGGGCGCAGAGGAGCCAGCGGCGGTGAGCGTGGGGAGGGCTCCGTGGGGCTGCAGTGAGGGCTGTGGGCCCAGGTTATGGGGCACCGACTGCATGCAAGCCCTGCGTGCGGTTCTGGGACCGAGAGGGGCAGCCGGGTGCCTGCCTCAGAGGTCCCCCCGGGGGAGACGGCACCCGGGCAGAGGCAGTGCAGGTCCTGCTGGTCACAGAAACACACGTCCAACCACACGGGCGGGACCGATTCGGAGGAGAGGGTGGTGGCCCTGGATCCGAAGGGCCAGGAGCAGGAGGAATGGGAGTTGCAGGTGTGTTCAAAGCAAAATGAGTTTTTTTAAAAAAATATTTTTATTCCAGAGAGGAAGGGAGAGGGAGAGAGAGAGAAACATCAACGATGGGAGAGAATCATGGATCGGCTGCCGCCTGCACGCCCCACACTGGGGATCAAGCCCGCAACCCGGGCCTGTGCCCTGACTGGGGATAGAACCCTGACCTCCTGGTTCATAGGTCGACGCTCAACCACTGAGCCCCGCCAGCCGGCAAAAGCAAAGTGTTTGGGGCGCTGGTCACAAGTGGGGATGAGGAAGCAGGAGGCACTGGCTGGCGCGGAGACAGGCAGGTGGGGGTGCTCGGCCGTTCTGCGGGGGACGGGGCCGCTGAGCGCAGTGTGAATCCCGGCAGCTCCCTGCAGACCCAGCTCGTCTGCCCTCGGCCTGGGACAGGGCACCTGCCTCCTCCCTCCGCCCCCTCCAGAGTCTCTGCCTCCGTCACCTGGGCAGGTCTGTCTCCCGGGGAGGAGGGAGCTGACACCGCGGACTTGGCGCCTCTGGTCCTGGGCCCGGCGGTGCTGTGGGCCTCCCTCTGGCGAGAGACCTGCCGTCCCTCCAGGTGCCCTGGCCTTCCACGCGGGGTCTGGAGCCGGTGCTTGTGGGGTCAGTACTGGATGTGCGGCCGCCCGTGGCCTGCCCTCCCGCGCTGGGACCCTTGGCGAGAGCTCTGAGCTGACCGTGTGGGAGCCGGCCCCGGCCAGGCCCGCCCTTTCTCACCGAGGACGCGGGCCCTGTGAGCCGAGTGCGGGCTCCGCTGCGAGGCCTGCGACCTGGGCCGTGGCTCCGAGGGCGTGAGCACAGCCCGCGGGTTCCTGCCGCCCTCGTTCTTCACGTGCGTCCCCGGCGCCCGTGTCTCCCCCGTAACACATGTGAGAGCTGGATCGGGCGCCTGGTGCTCAGCGCTGACCTTGGTCGCCATGGAGACGCACACGGGCCCCTCGGTGGAGGGAGCTTCCCCGTCAAGGCCCCGCTTTTCACAAGGACTTTCAGACGCAGCGCATGGGGTGGGGTGGGGGTGGGGGTGGCAGGCAGAGCAGCGGGCGCAGCACCTGCAGCCGGAGGGAAATGCCGAGGCGGCTGGACAGGGGGCGTCACCTCTCCCACCTGAGGCCGCACCTGCCTCCCCCCAGCTGGCCTCGGCGGGGGGGAGGGGGGGGAGGGGGCAGACCTGCCTGCCCAGGTGGCTCCGTGGATGGAGCGTCGGCCTGTGCACCGCAGGGTCCCGGGTTCGATGTGCGTCAAGGGCACGCACTTCGGTTGAGCCGGGGCTGGAACCGCCTGGCCTGGCTGACAGCACCGGTGGGACGTTTTGGCAAAGGAAGTGCTCTCGGCCCAGGTGCTGGGAACCTGCGGGGGAGGGGGTGGTGAACCCAGAGCGAGGACCCTAGACACCTGGATCCAGCCGGTCCCTCCACGCTGGGTCCCCCTAATGACCCTGCCGGGCTGAGTGGGCGGGAGCCTGGGATCCGCCGCCGGGGGCTGGGAGGCGGTCCGATGGCACAGGTGCGGCCCAGGTAGAGCCCGGCCCCGTGACGGCGGTAGAAAGGCAGCCGGTGGTCACCCCGAGGCCCGAGACCATCCTGGCTCCGGTGGGCACAGGGCTCCCTGCTGCTGTCTCCATTCGGGGGCCGTGGGGGGGGGCAGGGCCAGGGCCTCCAGGACCCGTGGTCCGAGGGGTCCTGCTCCCGGGGGACTTCCTCCCAGGCAGTGGCCCGAACCCGCAGCCACAGCCGCTCTGGACCCGCTGCCCTGGAGAAGGGCTTCAGGCCCAGGGGCCGCTCCCTGAGCACGTGGGGCGGGGTGGGGGTGGGGGTGGGGGTGGGGCAGGGGCTCCTCGAGGGTGGGCCTGGGGCTGGATCGGGCGCCTGGGGCTCGGGAGAGCCGGCAGCCACATCTGCGCGGCCAGTCCTCTGCGAATTGGCCGTTTCCATGAAGAGCAAACGAGAAGCGTGTGGCCTCGCGCTCGCTCTGTCAGACACGAGAGGAGGCGGGTCTGAGCTGGCGACCTTGAGGAGCGTCGGCCCCGAGACCCAGGAGAGCTGGGCCCTCAGGCCGTCTAACCTCCCTGCAGCGCCCAGCGCCCTCCAGTCTGGCCACCGGGGGCTGGCATTCTCAGGAGGTGCGCACACCCCTCCCTGGGGGCCTTCTTTCATTTGTTAATTCATTATTATTATTAATTTTAAATATATTTTTATTGATTTCAGAGAGGAAGAGAGGGGGAGAGAGAAACATCAATGAAGAGAGAGAATCATGGATCAGCTGCCTCCTGCACACCCCCTACTGGGGATGGAACCTGCAATCCGGGCATGTGCCCTGGCTGGGAATCGAACCCGGGACCCTTCAGTCCACAGGCTGGTGCTCTATCCACTGAGCAACACTGGCCAGGGCAGGCGGCCTTGTTCTGTATCAGGATCCCAAGTGCTTGGCGCCGCATCTGCTTGTTTTAACTTTCTTGCCCCTCGTGTCTCTACAAAGGCGGGGACTCGCTATCCACGCTGCGTGCCCGGGAGCGCGGGCCGAGGGCTTGGCGTTGCCCTGGGCCGCCGCGGCCCCTGACCCTGGGGGCCTCAGGGGGACTGCGGGCAGGTACCCCCTCCCCGGAGGCAGCCCAGTTGTCCCGTTCATTCTGGGAACCCGGGCAGGGCCGTGGGCAGATGCATTTGGCCCGTCATTCGCAGGATGGACCGGCAAGGCTCCGCCTCCCGTACATCCGTTCACTGTGCCTCCCAGTGATCTCATTAGGTTGCAGTGTTAACGAGGAGTGCACACAGATGCATAGCTTATGCAAATGTATGCAAATGGCGTGCCTGAGCGGAAGGGCCCAGGATGCAATTCCTTGGAGATCCCCTGACCTCCTCTCCTCGCTGCGCACGGGCCGCTGTATTCTCCCCGAGGAGCGCACAGCAGGACACGATCCCGGTAAAGGCAGGAGGCAGGCGGGAGCTGAGAGCTGTCTGAGTGGGGGCGTGAGCCAGGCCGCCATGCCCCGAGCTGCTGGCAGGGCCTGGTGCCTGGAATGCTGATCAGCTCGGCACGACTGAACTCCTCTTGGTAGAAAAACAGCAGAGAGAAGCCAGCTCCGTACCCAGCGAGGCTTTCTGGGGTGGGGGGAGGGGCAGCCGGGACGATGGGGGCGGCCACGCGGGGCCACGTTGCCCGTGGGCCTGGGGGACCTGCCCCCACCCATGGCCGTGGCTCCTGCGTGTCCCCTCTGCGGAGAGCCACACGGTTTTACTTGATTGCTTCAGGTCTATAGTAACCCCCGAGCAAAGGGCTCAGGCAGCGTGTTTGTTCAGGATTTGCGTTTGGGGGCGCCCTCTTGCAGGGCAGGGGACCCTTACTGCTCCTGCACCTCCCCCACCGCCAGGAGGGGGACAGGAAGGCTGGGGTGAGGCCGGGGTGCCCGGTGCCCTGAGCCCCGTGTCTGCTCCTCTGAGCAGATCAAGGGGGACACACCATGTCCGATGCCCAGCCTGTGCCCAGGACCAAACTGCCGGACCTCTGCCTGGTGTGACCTCTGCCTGGGTGTGACCTCTGCCTGGTTGTGACCTCTGCCTGGGGTCGTGACCTCTGCCTGGGGTCGTGACCTCTACCTTGTCATGACCTCTGCCTGGCTGTGACTTCTGCCTGGGCTCGTGACCTCTGCCTGGGTGTGACCTCTGCCTGGCTGTGACCTCTGCCTGGGTGTGACCTCTGCCTGGGGTCATGCAGAGGCAAGGCGAGGCCCCGGCCTCACCCCCTCGCGTGCCCGCTGAGCCTCCTGCCCGCAGGCCTCCCTTTGCTCACTTCTCTGGGATTGCCGGTCGGCTCCTGGACTGAGAGTCCTGCCCCGCACAGCGCCCGGGTGTCCGCCGTCCTGCCTTTGCCCTGCGGGTCCTGCCGCTGTGACCACTCCTCCCTCCTCACCGGCCACCGGCTCCACTGCATCGGGCAGTTCGCCAGCCGCGACCACACGTGCTGCCCGCCCCTCCACGAAGAGGCCCCGGCCTCGCAGGCGGAAGCCGAGCCAGAGTTCCAGGTCAGGCAGCGGAGAAACACCACGCAGGCCGCCCCGTCCTCGGCCCGGCCCGCCCTCCGTCCCAGGTGTGGCTGCACGGGGCCGGGTGCTGCCCTCCCGGAAGTTCTGCACCATCGCGTCACACGACTGCCCGGCCGGGGTGGTTGAGCGTCGTCCTGTGAACCTGGAGGTCAGGGCACAGGCCCGGGTTGCGGGCTCCATCCCCAGCGTGGGGGGTGCAGGAGGCAGCCGATCCATGATTCTCTATCATTGATGTTTTTGTCCCTCTCTCCCTCTCCCTTCCTCTAAAAGTCAATAAAAATGTATTTAAAAATCCACCAAAATCGTAACAATAAGATGGGAATTGCCCCCACGTATTGAAGGTCAAGGCATCAGGCCGTTATTGATGTTCACGGGGTGGAAATATGTGCCCACAGGTGGTGAGAGCAATATTAGCGGAGCGTGAGTGTAAAAAAACCACTGGAAACCGGCTTTTCGTGTGCAAGTGGCAGCACTGAGAATTGTCCCGGTGCGCCTGCATGTGAGAGCGGCATGTGGGTTCCTCAGCCTCGTGGTCTGCGTGGCCGTGGCCATGGATGTGGCCGTGGCCCAGAAACCACAGATGGACGCGGCCTCCTGTCGCCGTCTTACACGGCAGTTGCCACTTGGTTGAAGTTCTTACGTCTTCGGAATAAAATAATATCGCGTCTGCCCCGGGGCAGGGTGTTGGGTGGAGACATAAAAGTATGCGTTTCAAAGAGCGACCTGGTGGTTTAGCGAGGGGGGGGGGGCGGGAGGTGAGAGTTCCTCTGCTGAGGAGAGGAATGACTGGCTCTGAAGTGTCCTCAGGTGAGCTGCGGCCACTTCCGCCCCGCGGTGCAGGCCCCGTGGTCTGGGGTCAGGACAGGCCCGTGGTCTGGGGGGGGTCAGGCCCCGTGGTCTGGGGTGGGACAGGCTCTGTGGTCTGGGGTGGGACAGGCCCCGTGGTCTGGGGTGGGACAGGCTCTGTGGTCTGGGGTGGGACAGGCCCCGTGGTCTGGGGTGGGACAGGCTCTGTGGTCTGGGGGGGGTCAGGCCCCGTGGTCTGGGGTGGGACAGGCCCATGGTCTGGGGTGGGTCAGGCCCCGCGGTCTGGGGGGGGTCAGGCCCTGTGGTCTGGGGGGGGTCAGGCCCCGTGGTCTGGGGGGGGTCAGGCCCCGTGGTCTGGGGGGGGGTCAGGCCCCGTGGTCTGGGGGGGGTCAGGCCCCGTGGTCTGGGGTCAGGACAGGCCCCGTGGTCTGGGGTGGAACAGGCCTGTGGTCTGGGGGGGGGGTCAGGACAGGCCCGTGGTCTGGGGGGGGTCAGGCCCCGTGGTCTGGGGTGGGACAGGCTCTGTGGTCTGGGGGGGGTCAGGCCCCGTGGTCTGGGGTGGGACAGGCTCCGTGGTCTGGGGTGGGACAGGCTCTGTGGTCTGGGGGGGGTCAGGCCCCGTGGTCTGGGGTGGGACAGGCCCCGTGGTCTGGGGTGGGTCAGGCCCCGTGGTCTGGGGTGGGACAGGCCCCGTGGTCTGGGGTGGGACAGGCTCCGTGGTCTGGGGGGGTCAGGACAGGCTCCGTGGTCTGGGGTGGGACAGGCCCCGTGGTCTGGGGGGGGGGTCAGGCCCCGTGGTCTGGGGTGGGACAGGCCCCGTGGTCTGGGGTGGGACAGGCCCCGTGGTCTGGGGTGGGTCAGGCTCCGTGGTCTGGGGTGGGACAGGCTCCGTGGTCTGGGGGGGTCAGGCCCCGTGGTCTGGGGGGGGTCAGGCCCCGTGGTCTGGGGTGGGACAGGCCCCGTGGTCTGGGGGGGGGGTCAGGACAGGCCCGTGGTCTGGGGGGGGTCAGGCCCCGTGGTCTGGGGGGGGTCAGGCCCCGTGGTCTGGGGTGGGTCAGGCCCCGTGGTCTGGGGGGGGGTCAGGCTCCGTGGTCTGGGGGGGTCAGGCCCCGTGGTCTGGGGTGGGACAGGCTCCGTGGTCTGGGGTGGGACAGGCTCTGTGGTCTGGGGGGGGGTCAGGCCCCGTGGTCTGGGGTGGGTCAGGCCCCGTGGTCTGGGGGGGGTCAGGCCCCGTGGTCTGGGGGGGGGTCAGGCCCCGTGGTCTGGGGTGGGACAGGCTCCGTGGTCTGGGGGGGTCAGGCCCCGTGGTCTGGGGTGGGTCAGGCCCCGTGGTCTGGGGGGGGGGGTCAGGACAGGCCCGTGGTCTGGGGTGAGAAGCCCTCACTGACCACACCCGCATGAGGACGGCAGGCCTGTGTTGCGTCCGTTTAGGTCTAAAGTGGAAAAGGCCTCACAATGTGTTCCCATCCCTCCCTGGGGAACAAGGGCCTGGAAGAGGGTGACTGTAGGGACGCTGCCCCTTTAAAACCTCCCTTCCCCGCTCGCTCACCCCCGCGCTCGCTCAGGAGGGCAGTCTGCCCTCACAGACATGAAGGCCTGGCTCTTTAAAACGCAGGTCCCCGGCATCAGCAGTGGCTGTGAGCAGACATGTAGGCTGGGGTGGCAGGCGCCTGGGGCGTGAGGGCGGGGCAGGTCCCAGCATCCACACCACCTGCCTCCAGACCCCCGGACACAGGTGACACCTGGCTGCGTGCGGAGGCCGAGCCGAGGGGTGCAGGAGGGAGGGGGCGGGGGCACAGGCGGGCGGGGGCCAGCCCCGCGAAGGCTGACTCGGCGCCCGGGCCCTGTGCTGCTCCCCGCGCCGAGGGTGAGGCGGCCTGTCCCGCGGTGAGGGCTGAGCAGCATGCCGGGAGGGCTGGGCCTGGGCGTCGGGAAGGCAGGAGCACCGTCTGGAGGGAACGGGTTAGTGCCCACCCCGGGTGCCCCTGCCCTAAGCTGTGCCCAGGGCACCCCTCCCAGCAGCCCTCTTACCCCCTCCCACCCCCGCTGGTTCCTCCTCCCAGTCTCCGCCCCTCCTCCCTCTCCCACTCCCTCCCCCTCCTCTTCCCGCTCATCCCCCTCCCCCTCCCTCCCCCCTCCCCCAGGCCCTGGCTGAGTCCCAGCTCCGTGGCAGCACCTGGTGATGTCTCCACATGTGACCAGCCTGTCGCAGCGAGCTGAGCCTTTTATCTGTCCTCCTCCTGCTGTCCCTGCCGCCCTGGCTGCCGGCCAGCTCCCAGCGATGGCAGGAGGCGGGGAGATGAAAGGCAGCTGCTGGGGGGGGGGGGGGGGCGAGGGCGGGAGGCTGGGAAGCTTCAGACAGAAACGAGAGCCCCGCTCAGCCTCCTCCGAGCAACGGGCCTGTGATGGGGAGTGAGCACGCACTTGTATGTGTGCACGTGTGCACTTGCACGCACACATGTATATTCGTGTGTACCTGTGTGCTTGTGTCCATGTGTGTGCACACATGTGCATCTGTTAGGTGCCCGCCTCGTGCAGGGAGCCATGAGTCTACCCTGCACACTGCTGAGAGCCGCGTGTGCATGTGTGTGTGTGTGCATGGGAGTGTGTGTGTCTGTGTGCGCACGCTCGCTGTGTCGGGACCAGTCACGGTGCTGAGTAAATTTCCTATGGCTCACGGGACAGAAGTCAGACCTGCCATCTGCTCCCTGGAGAGCTCACACAGCACATATCACACAGCACATACCACACAACACACACCATACAGCACACAGCACGCACCACACAGCACACAGCACACACCATACAGCACACAGCACACAGCACGCACCACACACCATACAGCACACACCATACAGCACACAGCACGCACCACACAGCACACAACACACACCACACAGCACACAGCACACACCACACACCACACAGCACACACCATACAGCACACAGCACACAGCATACAGCACATACCACACAGCACACAGCATACAGCACACACCACACAGCACACAGCACATACCACATACCACACAGCACACACCATACATCACACACCACACAGCACACCACACTGCACATACCACACACCATACAGCACACCACACACCACACAGCTCACAGCACATACCACACAGCACACAGCACACACCACACACCATACACCACACAGCACACACCACACAGTACACAGCACATACCACACAGCTCACAGCAGCACCAACCGGCTGTGGCACCACCTGGCCGGGCCCTGCCGGCCCTGCTCTGCTGTCGGTGACCTCACCCCGCCGGCCTGGCCCTCCCGCCTGGCGCTGGGTGTTCAGTGAGTCACGGACGCGGCGTCAGGCCAGTGGGCGGCGCCCTCGTGTTCCTGGCCCGTCACCGTCTCGCAGGAGCCCTGGTGCTTCCTGTCGGGTCCCTGTGGGAACACACGCGCCCCCTCTGCTCAGCCTGGCTCATCGGGCAGGTCTGGGCCCTGGCCCCGGCCCCGCCGCTCTGTGGGGGAGCCGCCAACCTGGACAGCTTCCCGCGCGGCCGGCCGTCCCTTTAAGAGGCCGCCCAGGCAGGGGCCCTGAGGGCGGGACCCAGGTGGACAGACAGACGCCCAGGAGCAGCCACACAGGTGTGGGTCCCAGGGCCCGGCCACAGCCCAGCGGGGGGGCGGTCATGGAGCGAGGGCCTGGCTCACTCACTCGCGCCCCGAGTCGCGGCGGAGTCTCCCCACGTCAGGTGTCAGGACGCGCGGCCCCTGCCCGGCTCCTGGGAGCTGTTGGGACTGAGAGAAGCCACCGCGTCTCACAGGGGTGACTGAGCCCCCGGGGACCCAGGGCGCGTGCCCAGCCCCTGAGAGAGTGCGGCGCCCCCGACCGCTGTCGGTCCCGGGACGGGAGGGCCAGGCAGCTCCGCGCGGCCCTGGCAGAAACGAGCGCTGTGAGCCGTTCTCTGTGTCGTCCACGCGCCTTCTCTGTGTCAGACGTGGCCGCGCTGGTACCAGCCGCTCGTCCTTCAAGGGCGGAGGTCAGGGGCCCGCTGGGCCTGTGCGAGCGCCCGGCTGGGACCATCCTCCCTGAGGCAGTGATTGGACGAGGGTCAGTGCTGCTCGGCCGGGATCCGACTCTGGCTCCCAAGGAACCGGAATGTGCCGGAATGTGCCGGAATGCGCTGGAATGCACCAGAATGCGCCGGAATGCACTGCTCCCAGGCGGGCAGGCCTGTTCCCCAGGGGGCCGCTCCGTCCAGCCCGATGGCCCCTGCCACACCATCTGCCCGCTCCCTGCGGGCGCCTGTCAGCCTGTGTGGCCGCAGGGGTGGCCCGTGAGCTGGCGCTGGCTTGGCGGGACGGGAGTGGAAGCCTCCCCCCGGCGCCCCCTCAGGACCCGTTTATCTGCCAGTCCACCTCCGAGTGGAGTCCAGGCCAAGCTGGCGCCCTGCCCACACCCGTCAGCTCTTTGACTGGGAGACAGGAGAGCAGCACGAGCCAGGGAAGGCGGCGCTCCCGTCCCGCTGCGAGGGCGTCCGTCCGGGAGCCGTGCCGGGGCGGCGGCCAGGAGGGCTCCCAGGCTGCTGGGCGGCCGGGGCAGGGGGTCCCTGTCCTCGGGGAGACACAGCGCCGGCGAGTTAGCCCGTGAGCAGAGGGCCCAGGGGTGCTGCCTGCGGGCGGAGGGGTACCCAGAGCCTGTCCGGACGGGCCCGCCCACCGTGACCCCCGGGGGCCTTGCGCCCACTTCTAGGCAGTGTCACTGCTGAGCAGCCCCCACTCTGAGGCCAAGCAAACGCCTCCTCTGCCCGTCAGGCAGAGCGACCGGCCTCCTCCAACCCGACACCGAGGCTGCCGGCCCCTGTGCGCCCGGGGCACCCGCCGGGCAGAGGAGTCCCGCACAGACGTGCTGGGTGCCGGGTGCTGGTGCCTGGGTGCCGGGTGCCGGGTGCTGGGTGCTGGTGCCTGGATGCTGGTGCCTGGGTGCTGGGTGCCTGGGTGCTGGTGCCTGGGTGCCTGGGTGCCGGGTGCCTGGGTGCCGGGTGCTGGGTGCTGGTGCCTGGGTGCTGGTGCCTGGGTGCCAGGTGCCTGGGTGCTGGGTGCCGGGTGCCTGGGTGCCGGGTGCCTGGGTGCCGGGTGCTGGGTGCTGGTGCCTGGGTGCCAGGTGCCTGGGTGCTGGGTGCCGGGTGCCTGGGTGCCGGGTGCCTGGGTGCTGGGTGCTGGGTGCCGGGTGCCTGGGTGCTGGGTGCCGGGTGCTGGGTGCTGGGGCTGGGTGCTGGGTGTCGGAGAAGTTAGGGGCTCATGAGAACTGTGTCAAAATTTAGCAGCTGTGGATGAAAAAAAAAGGCCACATGCTGACCTGACAGCTCAGGGTGGCCTGCGTGGCCGTCTTGCAAACTCGGACCTAACGTCAGCACCAAGGAGGGTCTGACATTAAACTTTAACGCAGTGACGGTGGGCAGCCCCGTGCGAGGCCGGCACCTTCCCTGACAAGGCCAACCTGTACCTTGACGGAGCCTGTTGTCTGTCTGCAACTAAGACGACCTCCTGTGAAATGTCAGGGTGACTTTAACTTCCCTTTTCTGGACCCTCAGGGCACAACCAGCTGCTCTGGGCGCTGGCACAGAAACCACAAATCCCTTCCCTGCTGTTACTACCACGTTCATTGCTGACCACTGACCCTCCTGCACCCCCGAGTACAAGAAGCAAGTGCCTCTCATTTCACTTTTTGTCCAACCACAGAGGTTCCCCTCTGCTTCCTCCCGCCCCCCTAACCCGTCACCCATGGGTTTCATGTAACCCACCTACGGCCCCTCCTGTGATTGTGATGTATAAGGACAGGTGAAAAGCCGCCGTTCTCCGGAGCATTGTCCCAATCCGTTGAGATCCTGCTTCCCGGCGATTGTCCACAGTTTGGCTCAAATACTAGTAAACACACAAAAATTCTCTACAGGTTTGAATGTTTTTTATGTTAACATGGTCATGTGAACACGAGTGTGGCTGTGCCAGCAGGAGGAGTGGGCACGTGAACAGGGGGTGGGGCCACGTGAATACCGTCCGTCAGCCTGCAGCGGGCTCCGGCCAAGGCCTTGCCAACATCCCATTTTGAGGCCGTGAGGTGAGAAGTGGTGTCCGTCGTATCCCTGAGCGCACCCCCCGCAGGGGCTGTTACTGCAGATCCTGACGCCGGGAAGACACCCGAGGGCGCCGTCACCCTCTGCTTCCTGGGTGTCACCGCGGGACGGGGAGGAGGTCCTGCCCAGCGAGACGGCTGACAGGCGGGCGGCCACAGCCAGGGCTGGGTCCGGGCGTGAAGGGCGTGCAGCGAGGCTCCATCCACAGAGGTGGGGGACCCCCCCCCCCACTTTGGGGCCCTTTCCCGGCCCAGCAGCTGGGGAGCAGCTGGAGGGAGGAGGCCCCGGTGGGTTTTCCAGGCAGCGGGTGCCCGGCTGAGCCTGGGCGTCTGTGGCTCTGACGGAGCTGATTCCGTGTGGTGCCCCCCCGCCGCCCGCTGTGCGCCAGGCCCCGCGGCGCCGCCCCGTGCGTGTCCCGCCGCCCCGTGCGTTCCCGCCGCCCCGTGCGTGTCCCGCCGCCCCGTGCGTGTTCTGTGCACCCGCCAGGCCCTGCAGCGCCGCCCCGTGCGTGTCCCGCCGCCCTGTGCGTGTCCCGCCACCCTGTGCGTGTCCCGCCACCCTGTGCGTACCCGCCGCCCCGTGCGTTCCCGCCGCCCCGTGCGTGTCCCGCCGCCCCGTGCGTGTTCTGTGCACCTGCCAGGCCCTGCAGCGCCGCCCTGTGCGTGTCCCGCCGCCCTGTGCGTTCCCGCCGCCCCGTGCGTGTCCCGCCGCCCCGTGCGTGTTCTGTGCACCTGCCAGGCCCTGCAGCGCCGCCCTGTGCGTGTCCCGCCACCCCGTGCGTGTCCCGCCGCCCCGTGCGTTCCCGCCGCCCCGTGCGTGTTCTGTGCACCTGCCAGGCCCTGCAGCGCCGCCCTGTGCATGTCCCGCCGCCCTGTGCGTGTTCTGTGCACCTGCCAGGCCCTGCAGCGCCGCCCTGTGCGTGTCCCGCCGCCCTGTGCGTGTCCCGCCACCCCGTGCGTGTCCCGCCGCCCCGTGCGTTCCCGCCGCCCCGTGCGTGTCCCGCCGCCCCGTGCGTGTTCTGTGCACCTGCCAGGCCCTGCAGCGCCGCCCTGTGCGTGTCCCGCCGCCCTGTGCGTGTTCTGTGCACCTGCCAGGCCCTGCAGCGCCGCCCTGTGTGTGTCCCGCCGCCCTGTGCGTGTTCTGTGCACCTGCCAGGCCCTGCAGCGCCGCCCTGTGCGTGTCCCGCCGCCCTGTGCGTGTTCTGTGCACCTGCCAGGCCCTGCAGCGCCGCCCTGTGCGTGTCCTGCCGCCCTGTGCGTGTTCTGTGCACCTGCCAGGCCCTGCAGCGCCGCCCTGTGCGTGTTCTGTGCACCTGCCAGGCCCCGCGGCGCCGCCCTGTGCGTGTCCCGCCGCCCTGTGCGTGTTCTGTGCACCTGCCAGGCCCTGCAGCGCCGCCCTGTGCGTGTCCTGCCGCCCTGTGCGTGTTCTGTGCACCTGCCAGGCCCTGCAGCGCCGCCCTGTGCGTGTCCCGCCACCCCGTGCGTGTTCTGTGCACCTGCCAGGCCCTGCAGCGCCGCCCTGTGCGTGTCCCGCCGCCCTGTGCGTGTCCCGCCGCCCCATGCGTGTTCTGCGCACCTGCCGGCCCGGCGCTGTCTGTCACTTGGATTTGCTGCCTCGGCCTGGCTCTCACAAAGCAGCGCTGATGTTGCTATTATTGGGGATCAAGACAGAGTGATTGATAAGTGACCAGTTTGTGGGTGGGCAACGCGGACGGAGAGTCGGGGTCTCGGTCAACGCGGACCCAGGTCCCCAGCACCACCCCTTCCAGGAGGGGCAGCGGCCGCCACCGGGTCCCGACCCCAGAGACTCAGCGTCACCCTGGTCCCTGCCCCTCCCCCTCCCCTCTGCCACCAGCAGGTCCCGCTGTCCGTCCCTCAAAGGGATGCCTGCACCCCCCTCTCGCTGCCTCTGCCCGACCCGAGTCAGGACCAACCTGCTCAGCTGCTGTCCATCTTTGGGGTCATCTTTCTGTCTCTGCTCGTCAGAGTGGCCCTTTAATAACATGAGGTCAGAGCGCTCCTTGGCCTGAGAATCCCAGGTGACTACATCGCCTGCCTCCCTGGCTCCTCCCACTCAACTCAGCCCTCCTCCCTGCTCCTGTCTGCTCCCCGAGCACCCCGAGATTCCTCCCGTTCCCCGCCACCCCTGCTGTGCCCCCTGGAATGTCCTTCCCCAGGTCACCTGCTGCCTCTTTATGACGTCACCTGGCTGTCTCTTTATGACGTCACATGGCTGCCTCTTTATGACGTCACCTGCTGCCTCTTCATGACATCATCTGCTGCCTTTTCATGACATCACCTGCTGCCTCTTTATGACGTCACCTGCTGCCTCTTTATGACGTCACCTGCTGCCTCTTTATGACGTCACCTGCTGCCTCTTTATGATCTCACCTGCTGCCTCTATGACATCATCTGCTGCCTCTTCATGACATCACCTGCTGCCTCTTTATGACGTCACCTGCTGCCTCTTTATGACGTCACCTGCTGCCTCTTTATGATGCCACCTGCTGCCTCTTTATGACGTCACCTGCTGCCTCTTTATGACGTCATCTGTCTCTTTATGATGTCACCTGCTGTCTCGTAATGACGTCACCTGCTGTCTCTTTATGACGTCACCTGGCTGGCTCTTTATGATGCAGTCTGCTGCCTCTTTATGACGTCATCTGTCTCTTTATGATGTCATCTGCTGTCTCGTAATGACGTCACCTGCTGTCTCTTTATGACGTCACCTGGCTGGCTCTTTATGACGTCATCTGATGCCCTCCCCAAGGCTTTCGGCCAGGTCATTCTCAGGTGTCTTCACTGTCTGCCTCCCCCGCTCCCTCTGGGGTAGTAGAAACTTTTGCTTATAAATTACAAAACCACAACCCGCAGTGGCGTCAGGAGATGGCTGTTCTGTGAGCACAGCCCAGGGACCGAGGCTTGCAGGCTCCCACCCATCTCCTGCTGGGCCCTCGGTGCTGGCCTGGTCCCCCTGCCCTGGGGGTGGGTGGGTGGGGTGGGTGGGGAGGGGGGAGGGCTCTCCAGGGTCAGGACCGGCGCCCTCACGGCCCTGATTG
Source organism: Cnephaeus nilssonii (assembly GCF_951640355.1). NCBI lineage: Eukaryota > Metazoa > Chordata > Mammalia > Chiroptera > Vespertilionidae > Cnephaeus > Cnephaeus nilssonii. The sequence goes on along the minus strand of NC_137086.1, from coordinate 748,091 downwards.
GCAGCTGCTGTCAGAACCATTCTTTCCCTGGGGTTGCCGGGAGGTCCGGGCCGAGGCCCCTGGGCTGCCCTGGAACCCCGCTCCCCGATGGGACGATGCGGAGCTCTCATTGGTCAGCGCTCGCTCGCATGCCCCGCCCAGAGCCCCATCGCGGGATGGAGTGGAGGGGGGCTCTGGAGGGAGAATGACGGACGGACTGGATGTGCGTCTGCCCTCCCGCTGTTTTGGTTTTCCTTGTTACCTTCCTGCCCCCACGGGAACGTCAACTCAGTAGGACCAGGGACCTGATGTTAGTTGTGAAATGATTCCAGAGCGTGGTTGGCAATACTGTATGTGCTGCTGAATGAACGAATGAAGGAATGAAGGAATGAATGAATGAATGCTAGAAGAAATGTCAGGCAGAACTGGGGTTCAAAGCCAGTCCTGTGACCCCAAACGTGTTCCCCTTTCTCTATCCACGCATCTCGGTTCTGTCTTAGGCTCTCCAACCGGCTCCTCCCTCTGAGCTGGCAGGTTTCAGAGAGGAGGGGAGAGGGAGAGAGATAGAAACATCCACGATGAGAGAGGATCATGGACCGGCTTCCTCCTGCCCGCCCCACACTGGGGATCGAGCCCACAGCCCGAGCGTGTGCCCTGACTGGGAACCGAACCCTGACCTCCTGGGTCATAGGTCCATGCTCACCCACTGAACCACGCCGGCTGGGCGAGCTGGCAGGGTTCTCAGTGGCAGGTGGCGCGTCTGGGCGAGCGAGCCTGCTGGCTATTGGCCCAGAGTCTCCTCTGCCCAGAAAGAGCTGACCATGCAGAATCGTGTCCGCAAGAAGTCGCTGACTCATGGGCGAGTCCGTGACGCGTTCGTCTGGGAGCCCGGTCTCACCGTCTCCTGCGGGGACCCCTGCGAGCGATGCAGGTGCCTCGTTCACTTGCTCCGGGCGCCGCGTTACGGCCAGAGAGACACTGGCGTTGGCTCCGGCTCCGGAGGCCGCCTGCGCATGCATTAGGTTCTTCTCTGCATCGTCACGTCCCCGTCCCCCAGCGATCGGAGTAAAGGAAGACCATCCCCGTTTGGCCGAGCAGCCCCGGCCGAGGTTTCTGGCTGTTCACCAAGACTCAGGCCCTGGCCCCACCCGTGACCTTTCCCAGCCTCCCTGGCGGCGAGGCGTGGCAATGTGACCTAATGCTTTTTTGTTTGTGTTACTCCTCACCCAAGGACATTTCTTCTATGGGATTTTTAGAGAGAGTGGAGGGGAAGGAGGCGGGGAGAGAGACATCGATGTGAGAGACACGGGGATCGGCTGCCTCCTGCACGCGCCCTGACGGGGGCCGGGGACCAAACCTGCAACTGAGTGGGCTCTTGACCAGGAATCGAACCCGAGACCCTTCGGTCCTCGGGCCAACACTCTAACCACTGAGCAAACTGGCCAGGTGTAATGTTAATTCTGGAAGGTGGGCCTGGCCCAGGGGGAACCCCACACACACCCCACCCTGCCCTCCCCCCTCCCCCGGACACAGAGCCAGCCAGCTCCCTGGGGGCCCCTGTCGGAGACGGCAGAGTTTCCTCGGCCCGAGACCCGCATGGGCCCGCCTGTCGGCCCTCCCAGTTCCTCCCCCGTGAGCGCTGGAGGCCTCAGCGTCCGGGGAGTCCCTAACTTCACAAGGACAGGCGGTCGCTGACGGAGACCCCGTGAGACCGCGATCTTAGGGTTTCTGTTGCAGGACAAGGGTCACACACAGTGCCCAGAGGCTGTGCATGAACAAAGTCCGGAACCCGTGACCGCCGGGCCTTGGAGATGCCCACGAGGGGCAGGTGACGCCACGCGTGAGGTCGACTCGTGAGCTCGGACCGCACAGAGCTGATGGGCAGAGGAAATACAAAACCTGAAGCACCTCCTCCCCACTTCCAGGGGGGGCATCTGAGGAGACCCCATTACCAAACCGCCCGGAACCTCAAACACTAGCACCTCCTCTTCGAAGGGGGCGCGGCGTTTCCTAACAGTTAGTTGGAATAACAGCATAAAAGAGGGTAGAAGCGAACATCATACCATAAAAAGTGGTGTTGACGTGATAATTAAACAAACTAATGAAGAATGCTGACGGCCTCAAATGTTAAGTTCTCGTCCCAAAGATGGAAAGAGAAGGGGGGGGGCTCTGAAGGGCCCGACGTCCACGTGACCGAGGTCCTGTGTGGGCTCAGCCCTCGGCCGCTGTGCCCGGGACACCGTCTCGCCCTGTCTCTGCGATGGCGTCGGCCGCCCTCCTGTGTCCCCGGCCGCCCTCGGCCAGGAGGGCCTGGAGGAGACGCCAGGCGTTGGGGGAGCCCTCCGGGCCAAGCCAGGCCGCCTGAGCTCGCGCTGTGAACGGAAACGGAAGGTGCGGTGAACAGGACGGCTTCTCCGGAGAAACAGAACCAGGCGGTGGAGACGGAAGGAATCGGCGCCACGGCTATGGGGGCCGGATCCACTCTGCGGGGGGCCCTGGGGGCTGAAGACCAGGCCCATGTGGCCACAGGGTTCAAAACCACCTGCCGGGGAGTTCGCTCTTCCTGGGGGAGGGCAGTGGGGGGGCCGGGGGGCATCCGTTCTGTTCTGGTCAGGCCTTCGCCGGGTAGGGGAGGCCCACCACATTCGGGGGCCATCTGCGTCCCTCAGTCTCTCGCTTTAAACATCTCGTCCAGAAACACTCTGGTGGAAACACACGTGACAAAGCGTGACCAGATATGTGGGCACCATGGCCCGGCCACGTCGACACATACAGTTAACCGTCCCAGAGCCCACAGCTTTCTCGTAAAGGAGCTGAGCGGCGACGAGGGTGAGTCCCAGATCGGGGGGCGGGGGTTTGTTGGGACAGAGCCGCGGGTAGGAGGGCGACGCGTGCCCGGGTGTGCGCCGGGATCCGCCTGACCCGGTGAAGACGGGTGGCTGTGGGGTGGCGGCGGGGTGATGATGGAGGCCGCAGAGCTGGGGTGCGGCTGGTCGGCCTGCGGGTGTGGCTGTGTCTGTGCAGGCCCTGGGAGTCCCCGGAGAGAGTGGGGGCGAGCGGTGACCAGCTCTGTGTGTGAGACGTGTGGCCGTCACACGGGATGGGTTACCCGGGAGCCGGGGGACCTGCAGAGGCTGCTCAGGACCCGGCACCCGAGAGGAGAGACATGGAGGGGCGCCGGGCAGAGAGCGCCGGGCGGGGGCGGGGTGGAGGGGGGCAGCGTCCGTGTCCCTCCCGGCTCAGGGTCTGGAACCTCCAGCCCCCATTCCTTGGGTCCGCCTTCCCCGTGCCTCCTCTTACACCTGGGGCCACAGCTGTGCTCCCCTTCTCCCACGCACTTCTCTGGGGGACCCCTCAGCTCCCACCCCCACCAGTGTGGCCGCAGACCCCCCTCAGTGTGCACACGGCGGGGGAGGGAGGGCCCCCAGACAATCCCCTCCCACCTGTGGCTCCTGCACTCGATAAGGGGGCTCCTCTGCACCAGGAGATGAGGGCGGAGCTTCCTCTGGGGGCAGCGGGCAGCGGGGGGCAGTGGTGGGCAGCGGGCGGGCAGCGGGGGGCAGCGGGGGGCAGTAGGGGGCAGGGTGAGGGTCCTTGAGGCTCGGGGGGGGGGGGAGCTGGGCCAGACTTCCTGGCGGCTGCGCCCGGCCCTTTGTTCACCTCTGCGCTCGGAGTCGCGTCTCAGGATGGATTACAGCCCGCCCTGACGGTGATGGGCCTCATTCGCCCTGTGATGGGCGCAGAGCGTGCGTCCGCGTCCCATCCGTCACTGTCAGGGCCCCGAGACACGCTCCTCCCGCGGGCTCCGTGGAGGCTGCGGCTCCGTAAGATTCGGGCCGCGGGGCCGCCGAGCGGGGCCGTGAGCGGTGAATTGCCCGTGACTAATGACAATCGGCTCGCTCGTCCTTCCCCACGCGCTCCATCCAGACGTTCACAGGGCGTTCCAACCACATGCTCGCTGTCCACACGGACAGCGTTTCACTGAAAATACAAGCGTGTTCGCCTCCAAAATCAGCATAGAATGTGGGGTGCCGCTGGTCAGCTGTGAAGGGGGGGCCCAGGCTGGACCCCACACTGAGCTGGGGGGGCCTGCCCGGGGGCCCCACCCTCTCACCTCCTCCAACGGCGCCAGCAGCCCTGGGCTGTGGGCCGGGGCTACCCCACCCCGTGTGCTCACCGCCCTTCCCGTGTGCTCACCTCCCTTCCCGTGTGCTCACCGCCCTTTCCGTGTGCTCACCGCCCTCCCCGTGTGCTCACCGCCCTCCCCGTGTGCTTACCGCCTTCCCCCGTGTGCTCACCGCCCTCCCCGTGTGCTCACCGCCCTTCCCGTGTGCTTACCGCCTTCCCCCGTGTGCTCACCGCCCTTCCCGTGTGCTCACCACCCTTCCCGTGTGCTTACCGCCCTTCCCGTGTGCTCACCGCCCTCCCCGTGTGCTCACCCCCTTCCCGTGTGCTCACCGCCCTCCCCGTGTGCTCCCCGCCCTTCCCGTGTGCTTACCGCCCTCCCCGTGTGCTCACCCCCTTCCCGTGTGCTCACCGCCCTCCCCGTGTGCTCACCGCCCTCCCCGTGTGCTCACCGCCCTTCCCGTGTGCTCACCGCCCTCCCCGTGTGCTCACCCCCTTCCCGTGTGCTCACCGCCCTCCCCGTGTGCTCACCGCCCTTCCCCGTGTGCTCCCCGCCCTTCCCGTGTGCTTACCGCCTTCCCCCGTGTGCTCACCGCCCTCCCCGTGTGCTCACCGCCCTTCCCGTGTGCTCACCGCCCTCCCCATGTGCTCACCGCCCTTCCCGTGTGCTTACCGCCTTCCCCCGTGTGCTCACCGCCTTTCCCGTGTGCTCACCACCCTTCCCGTGTGCTTACTGCCCTTCCCGTGTGCTCACCGCCCTCCCCGTGTGCTCACCGCCCTTCCCGTGTGCTTACCGCCCTTCCCGTGTGCTCACCGCCCCTTCCCCGTGTGCTCACTGCCCTCCCCGTGTGCTCACCGCCTTCCCCCGTGTGCTCACCGCCCTTCCCGTGTGCTCACCACCCTTCCCGTGTGCTCACCGCCCTTCCCGTGTGCTCACCGCCCTTCCCGTGTGCTCACCGCCCTCCCCGTGTGCTCACCGCCCTTCCCGTGTGCTCACCGCCCTCCCCGTGTGCTCACCGCCCTTCCCGTGTGCTCACCGCCCTCCCCGTGTGCTCACCGCCCTTCCCGTGTGCTCACCGCCCTTCCCGTGTGCTCACCGCCCTCCCCGTGTGCTCACCGCCCTCCCCGTGTGCTCACCGCCCTCCCCGTGTGCTCACCGCCCTTCCCGTGTGCTCACCGCCCTCCCCGTGTGCTCACCGCCCTTCCCGTGTGCTCACCACCCTTCCCGTGTGCTCACCGCCCTCCCCGTGTGCTCACCGCCCTTCCCGTGTGCTCACCACCCTTCCCGTGTGCTCACCGCCCTCCCCGTGTGCTCACCGCCCTCCCCGTGTGCTCACCGCCCTCCCCCGTGTGCTCACCGCCCTTCCCGTGTGCTCACCACCCTTCCCGTGTGCTCACCGCCCTCCCCGTGTGCTCACCGCCCTCCCCCGTGTGCTCACCGCCCTCCCCGTGTGCTCACCGCCCTCCCCGTGTGCTCACCACGCAGAAAGGGGGCCGAGGACCCCAGGTTGCCCCCTGCACAGCGGGAGAAGAGCGGAGGAGACGTGGGCACTCCGCCCCCCGAGCCTGGACGCCTGAGTCGGGTACAAGGAGACCATGTGACCCAGCTGGCCTGGCTCAGCGGTTGAGCATCGACCTGTGAACCAGGAGGTCAGGGTTCAATTCCCGGGCAGGGCAGAGGCCTGGATTTGGGCTCGATTCCCAGTGTGGGGCGTGCAGGAGGCAGCCGGTCCATGATTCCCTCTCATCATGGATGTTTCTCTCTCCCTCTCCCCTCTTCTCTGAGATCAATAATAAAGAAAGAAACACTGGCCTTGTCCTGGATATGGGGGGGGGGGGGCGTGTGAGGAAAGGACGGGTGGTTTCCAGGCAACGGGTGCCCAGGCCCGTGCCCTCCTGCGGTGGCTCACGTCCTCCGAGTTTATTCAATGTCTTAGGCGGCGGCTCACCACGGCCCGTGTGCCCGCTCGTGCCTGTCCGTGTGCTCGCCGCCCTCCGAGCCCTGGACCTGCGCCCCTGGTCCTGCCGGTCGCGCCACCAGTCGGTTTTCCTTGTCAACCTGCTCACCTGGGGGCGGGGCCCGGCTCGCCTCTGCGTCTGCGGGCACCCGGCCGTGTGGGCCCCCACGTCGTGGCCCTCGGCCACGGCTCCCACGGCTGCCATCTCCCGTGTTTCCGTTACCACGGAGAGAGCTGGTCCCGTGTGGCTGACAGGAAGCGCGGTGTGTGCCGGGTTCAGAGGGGCCGCCGCGGCCGCTGCTGGCGTCTCCGATGCTGTCGCCTGAATAAGGCCGCCCTGTCGGACAGATGATGGTGGCGGAGGCGGGCAGACGCGGGGGCGATGGGTGGGGGAGGGGCTGACACATGGTGGGGGCGGAACAGAACCGCTCATGGGAATGCCCACAAATGGAATTTGGGGAACAGCTCACGGCCGGTCGCTGCTGGGGGTGCAGGAGGCACCAGGGGCGGCCCCTCCAGTGCACTTGAACCTGGTCAAAGGTCGGCCCCACCCGGGGGCAGCTGCGATGCTGGTCTCAGAGTCGCCTCACCGTGGGCACAGGGGTGGGGGTGGGGGTGGAGGGGGCGGGGGCGGGAGGGGGCGGGGTTTCCTCTCTCCTTGGTGTTGGGGACAGAAAGGCAGTTGCACGCCCACCTGCCCACAGCTTCACCGGCACCCGGAGGGCTGAGCCCTGGTCCTTCAGCCCCGACAGCCGGGCGGTAAGAAGCTCCCACGAGCCCGGCCGTCGTGGCTCAGGGGCTGAGCGTCGACCTATGACCCAGGAGGTCAGGGTTTGATTCCCGTCGGGGCGCATGCCGGGGTTGCAGGCTCGGTCCCCAGTGGGGGGCATGCAGGAGGCAGCTGATCCATGCTTCTCTCTCATCACTGATGTTTCTCTCTCCCTCTCCCACTCCCTTCCTCTGAAATCAATAAAAATATCCTGAAAACATTATGTTTTGAAAAGCTCCCCTGGGTCAGAGCCCTCCCCCCGCCCCGGTGGGCTCTGGACCCTTTATTTCCGAGTCCGTCTTCGGGGAAGTGCTTGGGGGCGGGAGCTGGCGTGGGGCTCTCCTGGGAGAGCAGGAGGCTGTGTCCGTGGAAACCAGACACCATGGGGTGCGAGCCCCCGCGCCTGGCCGCGCCCGCAGGCTCCTGAGAAATGCCCACGAGATTGGATGCGTGCGTCCCGGCCTCCCAGTCACGGGCCCCAAACTGGATCAGGGAGTCTGGTCCCGAGGCGATGCAGGGCCTTCAGCCCCCGGATCTGCACCGTTTCGCTGGCACCGGCGTCTGCTCCTCGGTCGCTGGGGTCGCCCCCTCACACGCGCGATGGAAACTCCGCCCCCTGCGGGCTCTGTGGCTGCTCCACTCCCTCTCCCTCCTTCCCGGCCCCCAAGACTCAGCTGCGGCCGGGCCGTGGGCCAGGAGGTCGGACGGACAAGGCGAGTCAATGTCCGCTTGAACATGGCGGGCGCAGGAGGGTCAGGTGCATTGAACACGCGGCTGAATCTTCATACGCGTCTTTCCAATAGGTTTCTATTGTTTTCTTGAGTTTTTTTAGAGAGCGGAAGGGAGAGGGAGAGAGAGAGAAACATCCATGATGAGAGAGAATCATGGACCGGCTGCCTCCTGCATGCCCCCCACTGGGGATCAAGCCTGCAACCTGGGTGTGTGCCCCGACCGGGAATTGAACCCTGACCTCCTGGTTCCTAGGTCGACACGCAACCCCTGAGCCACACGGGCCGGGCTGCACACTGAGTTGTTAAACCCAGGCCCTCATCTCACTCTTTAGGATGGAACTCCCGCCACTTCCCTCGGACAGTGTTCACCGCCAGGACCCTCATGAACCCCCAAAGCTCGTGTGGAGCCAGGCCGCCCGGTGGAGGCCGCAGCCGAGGGTGGTGTGGGGGACCCACCTGAGTGCCCCCTCCCGCCCCCCGCAGTGCCTTCTCCGGAGGGAACGCCATTCTTAGTGAGAGCGTTATGACAAATCTATTTCCATGAAGCAAGTGAACTGTGTAATTGTTACAGATTATAATTTCTTCCAACAAGACGGGGCGTAGCTGGAAATTAAGCAGACGCCGCGAACAAGCGAGCCTAATGAATCCTGCCGCGGCTGAGCCGGAGCAGCGCGTGTCCGCCCGCCGGGTGAGGGCGCTTTTACGTGACCGCGGCCCGTGGTGCCGGGAGTGGCCAGGCCGCCGTGGCCACACGCTGTCACGGGGAGGCCGGAGCAGGGCCCCGCCGGCCGCGGCAGAGGCAGTGGGTGCAGCCCGTGGTCAGTGTCCGCTGATGGACGGGGCCGGCTCCCTGTCCGGCCCCCGGGAGGCCCGGTCCTCCCTCTTGTCTCCACGGGACGCAGAGACGAAGGGCGCCACCGCCGTGCCCTGACCTGGCACCCCCCGCGGCGGGCGCGCTGTGCTGGGCGCCGGGCACGCTCCTGGCAGCTGCCGTGCGGGACAGGCAGGCCCCTGAGGCTCGCCCCGCCCGCCCTCAGGGATGGTGAGGCCTCGCACACCCGCCTGGGGCCCCCCCTGCTGGCGGGAGAAAGACATCCCGTGAGCAGGGACTCGGGGAGACCCGATCAATTCAGCCCAGCCACAGCCTCTGGGGGGGTCCCCTCCCCACGTCCTCTGTCCTCCGGGTGTGGGAGCAGCGGCACTCGAAAGGGCCCGACCCCGAGGGGATGCGCTGTGGAGAGAGGCCGGCTTAGAGCTCGCCGCGCGCCCGTGGAGGCCGCACGGTGTCGGACGGACAGCGAGGCCGGGGGCGGGGGGGGGGGGGGGCGCCTGTGGGGTGGTCGCAGGCGGGGGGGGGGGTGTGGGTGGCCCCGGGACAGGCGTGTGGTGGGTGGGTGCGTGCGAGCGGGCGGCTGGATGCTGAGATTCTGGGGAGGAGAGCCGACCACCCGAAGCCTCAGTTTCCTCATCTGTGAAGTGGGACGTTTCAGACAAACACGGCTTTGGGGTCACGTTGGGCTGGAGTGAGAGGGGCTGCCCTGGGCGGGGCCAGCGACCCGGAGGAGGTCGGCGACCTGGTCTGGGAAGATGCTCCCAGCAGTTCCGGAACCTTCTCTGGGACCCGCCGGCGCGGGAGGCACTTCCAGGTCACCGGCCTGCCTGCTGGGGGCGGGAGGGCCCCACCGGGAGCCAGTGGCCTGTGAGGACTGGTGTCTCCCCCCCCCCCGTCCGCCTCGGGGCAGAGGCCTGGCCCGGAGCCTCGCCAGGCGGGTCCCAGCCCCGGGGCCGAGGACAGGGTGTCGCCAGGGGGTGGCCTCGCGGCCGCCGCCCACTCACCACCTCTGGTCGCCTCCCCGAGCGCCGTCTCGGGCATCGTGGGTAGAAGGCAGGCACCCCCCTGACCGCGACTGGATTTCCCAGACGACGGCTCCGACTCCAGGGAAGGGGGGGGGGGCGGCCGACGGAACCTCCCGGAACAGCCTCCTGCCGCCCTCGGTGCGTTTTGCATAAAACACGAATCCCCCCACCCTCGGGGTTTGTCTCGGGAGAGGGGAACGCATGGGGCCCTTTTCCCAGACTCCCCGGAGGCACGGGGCTCGCAGCGCGTGGCCCCCCCCGCCCCCACCCCCTTCGTAAGCCACGGCCGAGGCTCAGAGGGAGGATGAGGTTGGCCCGGAGCCCAGTCGCCCGCGGCCCGGCCGGCCCGTGTGGAGCGGCAGGAGAGTGGGTCTGATAAATGACCGGCGCCGCGGCCAGAAATAGGTTAATGCATCATCTCGCCGGTATCGGCACTCGCGTGGCGGAGGGGCAGGCGGAGGGGAAGCCGGGGGAAGCGTCTCCCGGAGCCTCGGCTTCGATCCTCAGAGGAGCCACGTCCTGTCGGGGGGCCACCCCCCTTCCTGCCAGGCCCTGGGCCGTGGGGGGGGGCACCCTGTGTGGGCGGCTCCCGGAGTGTCAGGCGGGGCCTCTGGGAGGCCCACGGGCCCGGGGGTGGGCCAGGCGGTCTCCGTGACCCATGTGGCGGGGAGGGGGGGCACGCGGAGGCCCTGAGCGCCCCTGCAGGCAGGTGCTGGGTTCGGGAAGGTAACCACCTCCGTTTCCCTTTCTCTTACATCAAACACCTGCCTTCTGTGCGTGACGACCTCTGAGCCTGTGGACACGTTACAAACGCGATGGTGAGCCCCGTATCGAACCCAGTCCGGCTGAGAGGACTCGGCGTGTGCCACGTGTGTCTACGTGTGGAGAGGACTTGGCGTGTGCCACGTGTGTCTAAGTGTGGAGAGGACTCGGCGTGTGCCACGTGTGTCTAAGTGTGGAGAGGACTCGGCGTGTGCCACGTGTGTCTAAGTGTGGAGAGGACTCGGCGTGTGCCACGTGTGTCTAAGTGTGGAGAGGACTCGGCGTGTGCCACGTGTTTCTCAGTGTGATCAGGTCGTAGCTCAGGCCCACAGCGGCCGGCCGGGCGTTCCCCGTGGCTGTGGGCAGGGATGTTGAAACAGATACGACCCTTCAGTGAGCCTCCCGCTGTCGGCGAGGACGTGGCGGGCACGCGGCTGGTCTGCTCTGCCCATTTCGGGGTCTCAGGGGACGGGGTCTCCGACTCCCCTCTTGTCTGGTGATTCGGGAAATTGCGCGGTGAATGTGCAGCTCTCTCCGACGTCGGCGATGTGCGGCGTTCGCTGCTGGTTCTGGGGCGTCACTGAAAAGGTCGTGCGCAGCCCGGCCGGCGAGGCTCAGGGGTGAGCGCGGACCTGGGGGCCGCCCGACGCCCCTACCCGCTGGGGCCGCCAAGGGAGGGGAGGGCCCGGGGCCAGCTTAGGCTCAGTGCCCGCCCGGGCCTGCCCGCGTCCGGTTTATAGAACCTCGAGCCGCCACGGAACCCGGTGTCGGGTCACGGGTTTGGGGGGTTGTCACACGGCCCGGCGAGCACCTCCCTGCGGCCGGCTGTGGGCTGCCCTCGGGGAGCTGCCCGCCGGGGAGGGGCCTGGGCGGGCGGAGGGGTGCCCGCGCCGGAGCTGGGGCGTCTCCCCAGCCTCTGTCACGGCCGCCGGCCGTCCTGCGAGTCTGCCAAGGCCCCGCTGCTGGGACGGCGGAGTCTCATTCGTCTCTGTCACTCCCGGCACCTGGCCTGGCGCTCCTCCCGCCGCAGGGACAGGCCTGCGGCCAGGACGGCGATGAGACGGCGAGCCCCGCCAGCTGGTCTGGAAGGAGCGGCTCTCCCGCGCCCGGGGGACGGCAGCCGGGAGCCCCGCCCGGGGCCCGGTGTTGGGGCCACCGCAGGCCGAGAACAGGGTGGAGACCATCGCAGAGACCAGGAGGCCTGGACGGTGAAAATAGCGGGGTGCAGAGGGAGCGGGTCCCCGGGCGCTCCTGGCCGGCGGCCTGAGGGCGCGCGTCCGCAGGGGCAGCCGCGGGCTCTGAGCTGGGGAACCGGGTGAAGTCTCGCCTTTGCTCTCTGCTCTGAACCCGCTCGTCCACGTGAAAACGGAGGAAGCTCACAAAGACTGCCCGGCACACGTGGCACACGTGAGGCACACGCGGGGCACACGCAGGGCACACACGAGGCACATGCTGGGCACATGTGAGGCACACACAGAGCACACGTGAGGCACACGCGGGGCACACACAGAGCACACGTGAGGCACACGCGGGGCACACGCGGCATCGCTCCCTGGCTGAGGGCCGCCTTTCCTGGGTCCGGCGCTGGGGCGTTCACGGGGACGGAGGCTTTCACGTTATCAGCAAAGTTAAATTCTGCGTTTTCGATCGATAGACTGTTTTTAGGTCGGGCTTAAGTTTACAGAGGAACCGCGTCCAAAGCACAGAGACTCCCCCTCCCCTCCCCCTCCCCTCCCCCTCCCCTCCCCCTCCCCTCCCCTCCCCTCCCCCCACCGACTCCTGTGGGCCTGGGGGTGCGGGAGGAGCCCACGTCCAGGAACACGTTGCCTCACTCTGGGTCAGACCGTGGGTTTGGGCAAAGCGTGATGGTGCGTCCATGTCACCGCGCCGTGTGGCCTCACTGCCTGCCGCGCCCGCCGCGCCCTCCGCGCCCTGTTCCCCCACCACCCCCCCGCGGCCCCGATCCTGCCCGTCTTCCCGTGGCGTCTTCTCCGGGCCATCGGGGCTGGAGCCTGCAGACTCTGCTGCCTCAGACAGGCCCCTCAGACAGGTAGCACGCATTAGGTTCCTCCGTGTCCCCCCTCGCCCCGCGTCCCCCCTCGCCCCGCGTCCCCCCTCACTCCGTGTGATTGCATCAGCACCTCGCGGGGTCCTGCTCCCTGAGACCAGCACCCGAGGCCCCGTGAGCAGCCCGGCACCAGCCCCTCCACGGGGCCAGCAGGAGAGGGGTCCGCTCGTCCCTCCCCTCCCGTCCCCCGTCTCCCACACAGACAGCCGCCTGCCGGCCGCACCCTCCCCACAGCCCCGACCTCGTGACCTCGGGGGCTCCTGAGGGGACGCAGTTCTGCGCAGTGCATGTTAGAAAAATCCAGCCTATTTCCCGTTTCCATGGTAACGTGGTCTAGGGGAGCAGGAGGGATCAATGATGCTTTTCTCAGATAATCTCGCTGCCTCTGCCCCCTCTGGCTCCCCTCTCCTTGTCTCACGCTCCCGCTGGCCGTCCTGGCGGTGTCCCCGAATTAATCCGTGGCCTCGGAGACTGCGCCCAGGACGCCCCCAGGCAGGCACGCAGGCTGGGAGCCTGCACCTCAGAGCCGCTTCCTCGTCTGGAATATTAAACAGGCGACACGGTGCGTGTCGTTCAGGTTCCCACGATGTTTACGAGCCGTGTCTGAACGGGTTCGGTGTGGATGCAGACAACCCGGTCCCCTTCTCTCTCTGCTGACGGAGGGAGGCCAGCTGAGCCAGCTGAGGGTCCGTCCACGTTCGGTTTGGGCCACTCAGGCAGGCTACGGAGCATGTGGCTAAATGCTCCACGTCCACGCGGACACCCCACCACGGAGCATGTGGCTAAACGCTCCACGTCCACGTGGACACTCCACCGCGCACGCACACACACACACTACAAACACACAAAAACACCACGTACACACCACAAACACAAAAATACACCAACACACAAAAACACAGATGCACACACCACAAACACATCACAAACTCAACAAATACACACCACACACACACAAACACACATGCACACACCACAAACACAAAAATACACCAACACACAAAACACACGTGCACACACACCATAAACACCACATACACATCACAAACACAACATATACACACCACACACACATACACACAGGCACACACACAGAAACACACACTCGTGCAAACATACAAACACATACACACATCATATGCATGCACATACCACACACATGTAACACACCACACACACGGACATACAAAAACACACATATCACACAGATACGCGGGGGGGTTACTGTGAGGACACGGCTGCCCTGAGGGACGTGGGGAGAGGCCTGCAGGTGGCCCTGCCTGGGCGAGGCGGACCTGGCGTTCCCTGCGGCTGATCGGGTGCCTCCTCACCCGGAGATTCTCACTGAAATGGCTGCACTGTCGCCGAGCGGGCACCGGTGGGACCGCCGCTGAGCTGAGCCGGGGACAGTGAGGAGTGGAGTCCGTGTCCCGGTGAGCGCAGTGCCACGAGGAGGGCCCAGCACCTCAGACGTGGCCACATCTGTCCCCTCGGGAGGGGAAGGGGTCCAGGAGATGAGCCCCCACACGGCTCACAGGGTTGGCGATTGGCCCGACCTGCGTGCAGCCCGGGGGTGGGTGCCCGGCCCCGTCACCCTCAGCTGGCCACATCCGTGATCGCAGTGTTGTGGCCACAGCCGGTTACGTACCAGCTAACAGTCCGTCTGTGTAAAACCCTTAAAAGGAGATGGTGCTGGTGTTTCCCATTCTCCAGCGAGGACTGAATTGGGAGAGAAGATGGAAGTAGTGGGCAAGCTGCCGGCTGGAATAAGAACAACATCTTTATTGATACATGCCGTTGTAGTGAGAACGTTTCCTGAGACAGGAACACACACCTCACAGGGACCGGAAGGGACCTGGGCAAGGTCCGGAGAGGAAGTGCCTGGGGCTCACCCGGTGCAGGGCAGCCACGGCCCCTCCCGGAGGGGGACAGCCCTCCGATGGTCTGTGACCCCGGGGGAGGGATGCGGGTTCTGCCGGGTGTGGGCAGGAAGTCTCACGGGCACCACAGCAAGGAGTGCGAAGGGGAGGGAGAAAGAAGGTGGGGGTGACCATGAGGTGGGGCGGTGCCTGGGGAGGATGCTGGGCTGGGCTGGTGGCAGACACGTCCCACGTCTCCACCCATCCTGTGTCCTCAGCCTTCTCCTGTTGACTTTGCCGCTATCCTTCTAGAGGAGGGCCCATGACCCTCGACCCCACATCCACCCTTGAATCTGGACTGACCTTGCTTGACCTTAGAATGTGGTGCAGGTGACAACATACTGTCTGAACCTGCATCCCCAGAGGCCTGCCCCGTCCATCCATCCACTCATCCATCCACCCACCCATCCATCCATCCATCCATCCATCCACCCACCCACCCATCCACCCACCCACCCACCCACCCATCCATCCATCCACTCATCCATCCATCCATCCACTCATTCATCCATCCATCCATCCACCCATCCATCCATCCACCCACCCACCCACCCACCCACCCATCCATCCACTCATCCACCCAACCACCCACCCATCCATCCACTCATTCATCCATCCATCCATCCACCCATCCATCCATCCATCCACCCACCCACCCACCCACCCACCCACCCATCCATCCACTCATCCATCCACCCACCCACCCACTCATCCATCCTTCCACTCATCCATCTATCCATCTATCCAACCAGCCATCCATCCATCTACCCACTCGTCCATCCATCCATCTGTCCATCGACCCACTTGTCCATCCATCCACCCACCCATCACCCATCCACCCACTCATCCATCCATCCACCCACTTATGCATCTGTCTGTCTGTCCATCCATCCACCCAACCACCCACCCAACCATTTTAGAAAAATCCAGCCTATTTCCTGTTTCCATGGTAACGTGGTCGTTTCCCAGGAGCTGGCACTCACTGGTTGCTCAGTGGATAGAGCCACCCACCCACCCACCCACCCATCTGTCCACCCACCCATCCGTCTGTCCATCTACTCACTCATCCAAACACTGTCTCTTCCTTGACTGACCGTGACCTTTCTGTGTCTGGCTAAGTGCAATCCTCCACTGTCCTTTGGACCTCACATCCCTCACCTCCTCAGAGACACTCTTTTCCAGACTCTCCACGCCGACTGCCGCTTCGCCAGTCTCCCCTCGCTGTTGTTGTGTTTCCCCTAGAAGAGAAACAAGAGTTACTTCTCTCTCCTCGGAAGGACCTTCCTCGTTGACTTGTCTTTATCCTGCAGCGAACACCTGCTTCCTCCAGTTCCCTCGAAAGAGCCGTGTGCGTTCATTACCTCCCGCTCTCCCACCCCACACGTAACGAGGAAACGGGTTTCGGTTTGTGTGGAGTCCTAGATCAGTCATCACATACGATAACTGCTCCTTCATTGAGGGAATAAGTTAGCGAATGGGAGCATTTCATTTGCCGAGCACCTGCTGTGGGACCCATCAGACCTGCAGTCCTCCTGGCCCAAGAACACCTCCCCCCACGCCGGCGGCGGGCGCGGTCCCCGGGCGCGTGCTGAGAACCCAGACACCTGGGTGCTGCAGAGGGAGGCCTGGCACTGCTGCAGGAGGGACCAGGCTCCCCCAGCCGCCCTCGTCTGCAGGGGGTTCCGAGGTCTCGGAGGGGTGAGCTCGTGTCCACGTGGCACCCACTTCGTGCCAGGGACGATGTGGCATTGGGGCTGGCGGTCAGTCACGTGGCCACGGCCGCTGATTCGGGCAGGGGTCCTGGCTCCCCCGGCCTCAGGCCCCGCACCCGCAGGCGGAGGGCTCAGGACGGACGCCGGCCGTGCTAATCCGTCTTGGGGGCCCCGCCGGCCTCTCGGCTCCCGGCTCCTTATCCAGGCTCCCCCGGCCCCTCCTCCTGCCCTGTCAGCCTCCAGGCAGATCAGCCTTAAATGCAAGTTGTCGGGAGCTCCTGCGCCCCAGATGCCCCAGATCCGGGCCAGAGGGAGAGCCACGCCGGATAGTTAATTGCTGCTCTGGCGGCTCCTGCTGAGCCCTGCCCGGGCCAAGGTCAGTCCCGAGGCCGCCGCGTCGTCTAATAGCCGCTGCCCGCCCAGTCCTCTCCCGGTTCAAGAGGAGGCTCCATCTCGCCCCATTAATATTAATTCGCTGGCGGTGGGGGCCGGTTCTAATGACATATCTTCTTGTTAAATATTCATGCCCGAGTGAGTGTGTGCTGCAGACTCCTGGTCACTGGGGGAATGGGAGCGAGTCGCCATCAGCTGTGCTGCCAATTGCCCCCGATTCGCCCCCTGCCCCTCGAGAGACCCTCTCGGCCCGAGCATGTCTGTCCTGGTCCCCTCACTGTCCCTGCCCCCCCCCCAGATGTGCCAAAGGCCCCGGAGCTGGCACCGCTCTGGGCGGCGTGCAGGCTGCGTAGATGCCTGTGACGGAGGCTCCCCCGCATCACGCTGTTGGCTTTGCCAATAGGGGCTGACCAGGGGGAAGGGGCGTCACGGACCAAACCTTCTCTCTAAAGAAAAGAAATCGAGCCCTGGCTGGTGGCTCAGTGGTTAGAGCGTCGGCCCCTGGACTGAGGGTCACGGGTTCGATTCTGGTCAAGGGCACATAGCTTGGTTGCAGGCTCGGTCCCCAGCCCCGGTCAGGGCGCATGAGGAAGGCAACCAATCGATGTGTCTCTCTCTCACATCCATGGTTCTCTCTCTCTGTCTCTCTCCCTCCCTTCCACTCTCTCTAAAACTCAATGGAAAAAAAATACACTGAGTGGCCAGATTATTATGATCTCTGAATGCATAATAATCTGGCCACTCAGTGTGTGTGTGTGTGTGTGTGTGTGTGTGTGTATATATTAGAGGCCTGGTGCATGAATTCGTGCATGGGTGGGGTCCGGCCAGCCTGGCCAGGGGGAGGGGACATGGGCGGTTGGCCGGCCTGCCTGCTGGTCGAACTCCTGGTCGAGGGGACAATTTGCATGTTAGCCTTTTATTCTATAGGATAGACACTGAGTGGCCAGATGATTATGCGTTCAGAGATCATCATCATCTGGCCACTTCGTGTATATCCTCCAATGAGGATTAACAAGAAAACAAAAAAGAAAGCAAGAAAGGAAAGAAATGGAGGTGGAGAGATGTGGAGGGAGTTGATCAAGGTGCCCGTTTCCTGGCGCAGGGCTGGGAGGAACACCCACGAGGCAGCAGACCATTCATGGAGCCGAGCCTCGTGTTCCGTGTTGTGTGTTCTGTTGTGTGAGGGCACGTCCCACAAGGACCTGGGAAGTCAACCTGCTCCTCAGCTCCTTCCAAACAGCAGTCCGTCGACGGGACTGAGCCGACGGCCACAGGCACGCGGACGGGGCACCCGCTGCTGGCATCTTCCGTCACCCAGACCCAGTGCCCAGCACGTGCTGCGGGGAGGTGTCTGCAGGCCGGTGGCCAGGCTGTGCCCACGTTCTTCCCAGCAATTCCGATTTGCTTAAACTGGACGGAGCCCGACGCCGTCGCCCGCCTCCCGGGCCCCATCTAACGCCGGGTTAGGGGCTTTCTTCGTCTTGGGGGCGGGGAGCGCAGACGGCTTTTGAGTAACGGCCCTGCTGTGTGTATGTAAAGGCACCAGAAGGGCGACCCGCAGACACCGCCACGCCCCGGCCTCTGCGCCCAGTGACACCCGCGCTCTCAGGGCTGAGGGAGGGGCGAGGGAGGGACCCAGCGTGCTGCCTCCGGTGCTGTGACTGTGGAGGCCCTGCCCTGGGACCAGGTGTCCTGGGGGCGGGGAGTGTCTCCCCACATTTCCCACCACACAGAGCAGGGCCGCACCTGCGGGCGCACCTGGGCGAGGGCGACCTGCAGGCACACAGCTCCCTCCCCCGAGGGCGGCGGGGGCGGGGCCCAGGCGCGAACCTCAGGGCTCCGTCAGAAACGGGGTCTGTGGGGGGAGACACAGCTCACAGCTCACTCTGCTTTGCATATGTTTTTAAACACGTTTTTACTGATTTCAGAGAGGAAGGGAGAGGGAGAGAGAGACAGAAACACCAACCGGGAGAGAGAATCCCCCATCAGCTGCCTCCTGCACGCCCCGCACCGGTCCAGCCCACAACACATGCCCGGTCACGGAGCCATGACCGCCTGGTTCCTAGGCTGATGCTCACTCAGCCCTGGCGCCACGCCGGCCGGCTGCGTGGCTGTGAGAAAAGGCGTTGGGCTGGGTCCCCGATCCCGGCTCCGGCGCTGACACTGCCTCGAGCTGCGGCCTTGGGCGCTGACTCCATGCCTGTGAGCCCGTTCCCACACGTGGCGGTGGCGAGACAGCGCGCACCCCGAGGTGTCTCACGGATAACACGAGCGTGGGAGCCGCCCGAGCACAGGGCCCGGCACATACGTGTGCAAGGCCTGAGCCAGCCTCCCCCGAGTCTCCATCTCCTCCCCCCCGCGCCGTGGCTTTACGCGTGACGAGGGCGTCGCAGCCCCTGGGTCGCAGCTGTGCCGCGCGGAACCCTGGGCTCAGGATGGCCTGGGAGGAGGACTCCTTGTCCCACGTGGTTTTATTTCATAAAAATCGATTCGCCGAACTCGCGGCAAGAACTCAGCGGCGTTTGCTGTGAGCTTCCTGCTGCCGCTCCCATGAAGGAATGGGGACGTCGCCTTCCTTTTCTCGGCGTGACGCTTCCCTGTTCACCGTGACGGCGGCTCTCGGGAGCTGTGCAGAGTGGCATAGCTGACTGCCCCCGCGGGACCACGGGTCAGCAGAGCCTCGCGGCGTGTCCTGACATTGCCCCGGTTTCACGGAGGGCACGGCGGCTGAAAGCCCCGGCACGCGTGTCGTGGGGCCGTGGCGTGGGGTGTGGGCTGGTGGGCTGGCGCAGGGGAGTGTGCGGTCGGCTGGGCCCCACCGCCCGGCGCTCACGGTCCCACGCGTTCACCTGCTGGCCGTGGGGCGGTGGGCGCGTTCATTTGCACAATTATAAGAACCCCGTGCCCTCGCCAGCGGCCGTGCCCCCAGGACGTGTTCACGGGCGCATCGCACCCGACTCCACTGAATGAGGGGTGAGCAAAGGAACCCCTGCGTTCCGTTACAAACGCGGGAACGGGGCCCAGGCGGTGCCGTCGTGCCCACAGTCACCACGTTCCCGTGGGGCCGAGCCAGGACTCGCACCCAGGCCCTGGGGTCCCAGGGGCGGTCTCGGGGCCCCTCCCGGGAGGGAGTGCCTTTGGCTGCTGCTCCTCAATCCAGCGTCTGGGTCCCCAGGAGTCCTGCAGGCGGCGTGCGTTCCCGCTCCGTCCTTACTCCATAGCGACTTCCCTCCACACACAGGGGCCCCGAGGACTCAGGGCCACGTGTGAGAGGGACTCTCCGTGGCTGGGGCTCCCGTGGGGGGCGTTCAGGGCCTGGGCATTCGCCCGAGTGGGGTAAACATCTCCAATGCCTCCCTTGCCGTCCCGGCCGGCGCTCTTTATGAACCGGAATGGCTGATCAGGAACTGATGCCCAGCACGTCTCCTCGCTCCCAGATCCCATTTCAACGCCTCGAGCTCGACTCGGGGGACGCACAGCCGCCCCGGCCGAGAGGCGACCCACAGCGCACCGTGCTTCTCCACGCTGCGCGCCCGATTCGAAACGCCGCATCCGTCCAACGGGCCCCGTGGCGGTGAGGTGCCGGGGCGTCCCCGACACGGCAGGGGCCGAGCCTCCTCCGTCACCATCCCGCTCACACCGGGGGGAGCCGGTGGGAATGGGGTACCTCCCGGGGGGCCTGTCTGGCCTGAGCAAGCCCCAGTGCACACCCCTGGCCCGGGAGGAACAGGACAGGTGGACGGAGACGGGGTGCCTCTGAGGGGAGGCTGAGCGGAGACGGCAGGTGCGCACTGAGTGTGTGGGGGTCCCCTGGTGTCGGGTCCGCGTCTCCTCTGACCTCCGGGCGCCCCGTCATTGCCCTCCCGGTGACCTTTGCCCCTGGAATTTTCCCCGGGAGCCATCTTCTATGACTCCTGGCCGGGTTCTCTACAGGGCGCTTTCAATCATTTCCATTTGAACAACCAGCGATGAGGACGTGCTCGTGTTCAGTGATCGAACGCAGGGCCCGAGTGGGGTCCCGGGGGGACTCCTCAGGCGTGGTGGCCCCTCTTGGGCTCCGCCTGGGGGGTGGGCAGCGGGGAGCAGGCTTGGCTGAGCGGGTGAAGATCCTGAGGCTCAGAAAGGCCACTCGCACGTTGACGGCGGACTCAATCCTTGATCTGATTCCAAACACCATACGTGTGTCATGCATGTGAATGCATGTGAATGCATGTGCTCCACGTACAGAGAGCCCGCATTCATACGCCTGTGTCCTCAGTCTCCCCATACGAAGGGCGACCCCTGGCAGGCGGCAGGCCTTGCTCACCTGTCTCCAGCACCGTGGCGCACAGTAGGCGCTGGGCCCCGTGTTGTCGGCTCAGAACCTTGCCCAGCGCCCCCTGCGGGGCAACGGGGGGGGGGGGGCTGTCCTCCCGGCGGGGACCGGAGACCACCGTGCCCTTTCCCTCTCTCCATGCGGGTGTTTCCTCCACGTGAGTAGAAGTGGGGGCTGAATTAGCGTCTGGAAATATGCAGCCAGGGAGACACCCCGGCCCAGGTCCCTGGCGCCTGCTGTCCCCGGGGCACGTGCTGGTCCCGGGGCGCCTGCTGTCCCCGGGGCACGTGCTGTCCCCGGGGCGCCTGCTGTCCCCGGGGCGCGTGCTGGTCCCGGGGCGAGGAGGGACAAGGGGTGTCCCAGGTGGCCATGGTCTCGGCCACTCCCCTGACCCGCTCTCGTCCCGGGTTCTTCACGGAGGTGCCAGCAGTCTCCCCCTCCCCCCTCTCCCCCCCTCCCCGGCCGCCCCCGGCTGGCAGGCCCTCCATGGCCCAGCGCCGAGCCGGCCCACATCTCCCGGAGGAGCCCGAGCCTGGAGCCGCGCTGGATGCTGTCAGGGGCCGTGAGGGGCGAGGAGCTGTGTCGGGAATGACACGCGGCCCCTGCGGGCTTGGTGTCTGCGGGACGCGGCTGCTCTGACAGCCGGGGCGGAGCGTGGCTTCCCCGCCGATTGAAATGCATCCAGCCCCCGTTCACAGGGTGACTTCCAGGCTCACTGCGAGCCGGGCATGAAATATATGCGGGCGCGGCGAGGGCCCTCCGGAGCTGTGTGAGGGACCTGACGGAACATCTGTGCCATCGCTGCTGCGCGTTCCCGTTCTGCGGCTTCAATTATGCAGTCAGAGCCTGGGAGGGGGGGAGAGAGGGAGAGAGAGGGGGAGAGAGAGAGGGGGAGAGAGAGAGGGAGGGAGGGAGGGAGGGAGGGAGAGGGAGGGAGAGGACAGGAGAGGGAGGATTTGCTGATGCCATGGTTTTCCGTTTGATAAGAGGGGGTGTCTGGTCGGAAGCCGGGGGGCGGGGCAGGAGGGGAGAGGCCTGCTTCGTGCTCTGAGTGACACGGGACCTGCTCTTCGCGTGCAGACGAGCCTGTTTAAAGCCTCTCCCACCGACCTGCCAGGCTGCCGGGTCACAGCCGTTTCCCGCACGCCAAGGGGGGCGTGGAGATCACGTCTGTGAGCCTCAGTCATGGGTACGGCCCCGAGCAGAGGGCGGGAGGAGCTGGCAGGTGGAGACACACCGTCGGGGGTGTGCGAGGCGTGTACACGGGCACGTGTGTGCACGCCTGTGCGTGTGTCTGTGTGTGCACGGCCTGCGTGCGTGTGACTGCCTGTGCGGTCCTCACCTGTCTTCCTGGCCCCCCCGAGGGCCTCTGCTCCCTGGGTGCGGGCGGCGGGCGGCGGGTGGGGCGGTGCACAGAGCTCCAGGCGGCGCCCCCAGCGGGCAGAGGAGCCTGGGAGCAGGTCACCCTCCTGCCCTCCGGGTGCTGCTCGGGGGCTGGTGGTAACACCTCCGGGGTGCCAGGCGGCCGAGGCCCGGTGCCCGCTCCACCGTCCGTGCCTGGGGGTGCAGACGGGACGGTCGTCTTTGCCGCCAGCATACGCACCAGACGCGCCTTCGCCCGCCCTCGGCCCGCAGACCTAACAGCTAATGGCTTTGCGAGGAGCAGCCATCGATTCCCGACAGCGTGGACCCCGGGCATTGTGGGAAGAGCAGAAGGCCGGCTCCCTGTTCCCCGTGAGAGGGCAGCCGGCGCCTGTGTATGCCTGCACACCCCGAGGGGAGGGCACCATCCACTCCCCCGGGCACACGGCCCCCCACCCCACTCCCCCGGGCACACGGCCCCCCATCCCACTCCCCCAGGCACACGGCTCCCCATCCCACTCCCCCGGGCACACGGCCCCCCACCCCACTCCCCCGGGCACACGGCCCCCCACCCCACTCCCCCCGGGCACACGGCCCCCCACCCCACTCCCCCGGGCACACGGCCCCCCACCCCACTCCCCCGGGCACACGGCCCCCCCACCCCACTCCCCCGGGCACACGGCCCCCCACCCCACTCCCCCGGGCACACGGCCCCCCCCCACCCCACTCCCCCGGGCACACGGCCCCCCACCCCACTCCCCCGGGCACACGGCCCCCCATCCCACTCCCCCAGGCACACGGCCCCCCCCACCCCACTCCCCCGGGCACACGGCCCCCCCCACCCCACTTCCCCGGGCACACGGCCCCCCCACCCCACTTCCCCGGGCACACGGCCCCCCCACCCCACTTCCCCGGGCACACGGCCCCCCCACCCCACTCCCCCGGGCACACGGCCCCCCCCCACCCCACTCCCCCGGGCACACGGGCCCCCCCCACCCCACTTCCCCGGGCACACGGCCCCCCACCCCACTCCCCCGGGCACACGGCCCCCCACCCCACTCCCCCGAGGAGGCTCAGTGCTTCACCCCCACCTGCAGTCTCTGGGCTCAGACTCAGACTCCAGAGTGACCCCCCCCCCCCAGGTGCGTCCTCCCTCTGTGCTGCTGGCCACCGCCGGCCCCGCCCTCTCCCGGGACCACCCTCCTCTGCGCCTGAGTCCCTGCCCTCCTCGCCTCCGGCTCAGAGCTGTCCAGGGGCCCTGGGCTGCCCAGGAAGGGTTGCAGCCGGGTCAGGGCTGCAGTATGCCCCTCCCTGCAGGTGTCCACCCTCAGACCCTGGCCTTCCCCTCAAGGGGTTTCTGTCACACGGCACCTGCTACGCGCTCATCACAGGCTCCGCCACTCCCTGGAGCCTCGGTCCTCCCCGCAGGGGCCTCGGCAGCCGCTCTGCCCATCCTCCCGGCTCCTCCCCGCAGACGGGAGCGGAACCCAGCGGCCAGGCCAGCTTCTCATGGGAAACACGCTGAGGGCAGCGCCCGGCGCAGCCTCACTGCTCGGAGAGAGACATCATTTTATCTCTTTAAATACATTTTTATTGATGTCAGGGAGGAAGGGAGAGGGAGAGGGAGAGAAACATCAAGGATGAGGGAGAATCACGGATCGGCTGCCTCCTGCACGCCCCCCACTGGGGATGGAGCCCGCAAACCGGGCCTGTGCCCTGACCCGGGAATGGAACCGTGACCTCCTGGTTCCTAGGTCGGCGCTCAGCCCCTGAGCCGCGCCGGCCGGGCTAAACATGCATTACTTTAGGTCAGTGGTCAGCAAACCGCGGCTTGTGAGCCACATGTGGCTCTTTGGCCCCTTGAGTGTGGCTCTTCCACAAAATACCACGTGCGGATGCGCACGTACAGCACGATGGAAACTTCGTGGCCCACGCGCAGAAGTCGGCTTTCGGCCTGGGCGAGTCTGTTTTGAAGAAGTGGCGTTAGAACACTCAAGGGCCAAAGAGCCGCATGTGGCTCCCGAGCCGCGGTTTGCCGACCACGGGTTTAGGTCCCCGGGAGCTCCGTTCCTGTTCGTTCTTCGGGCGGGATCACGCGGGGGACGGGCAGGGTCCGTGTGCCCTGTTCTCCCACCAGATGCGGCCCCAGGCGGGAGGGGCAGGAAGGCCCGGGCTTCTGGCTAATTCTCTGGCCTCAGCTGCGTGTTTCCTGCCGGGCTCAGGGGGCGGGGGGGGGGGGGGGGGTTTGTCCTGCGAGGCCACTGGGTGCTGTACCATCCTTCCCGGCCGCACAGAACCATCCGCGGAGCAGTCAGCCCGCTCTGTGTGGTCCAACCTGAATGAATCACCCCGGGCCGGGGCGCCGTCCCCACCCCCGCTCCCAGCAGGTGGCCCGGAATGTGCCGCCCTCCTGCCCGTCCCCCTCTGGGAGGAAAGGGTGCATCTCCGCCGTGAACTGCCGGCTGGCAGAGTGCTTTCGGGGTAAAACGGTGCCCGTTCAGGCAAACGCTGCTGTGCCTCAAGTGAGTCTGTAACTGGGGGACAGTGATGCGCTGCGTGCTGTGTGTCCCCCGAGGTGTGGATGTGGCCTCCAGAGGCGTGAGGACCTGGGGGGTTGTCACCCCTCCCAGCTCGCTTTGTGGGGGTAGGCCAGGCCCCACAGATGGCGAAGGCTCAGGGAGGCCCCGGGTCCCTGGGCTGTGCCCTGGTGTGGCAGCCCTGGGTGTCCCCGGGGCGTGCACTGTGGGGGGCAGGTCTGGCTGTGGGGGGTGCACTGTGGGGGGGGGGCAGGCCTGGCTGTGGGGGTGCATTGTGGGGGGGGCAGGCCTGGCTGTGGGGGGCTCTGTGGGGGGCAGGCCTGGCTGTGGGGGGTGCATTGTGGGGGGGCAGGCCTGGCTGTGGGGGGCTCTGTGGGGGGCAGGCCTGGCTGTGGGGGTGCACTGTGGGGGGCAGGCCTGGCTGTGGGGGTGCATTGTGGGGGTGCAGGCCTGGCTGTGGGGGGGCTCTGTGGGGGGCAGGCCTGGCTGGGGGGGTGCTCTGTGGGGGCAGGCCTGGCTGTGGGGGTACAGGCCTGGCTATGGGGGGCTCTGTGGGGGGCAGGCCTGGCTGTGGGGGTGCTCTGTGGGGGTGCAGGCCTGGCTGTGGGGGTGCACTGTGGGGGTGCAGGCCTGGCTGTGGGGGTGCACTGTGGGGGTGCAGGCCTGGCTGTGGGGGTGCACTGTGGGGGTGCAGGCCTGGCTGTGGGGGTGCACTGTGGGGGGGGCAGGCCTGGCTGTGGGGGTGCATTGTGGGGGGTGCAGGCCTGGCTGTGGGGGTACAGGCCTGGCTGTGGGGGGCTCTGTGGGGGGCAGGCCTGGCTGTGGGGGTGCACTGTGGGGGTGCAGGCCTGGCTGTGGGGGTGCACTGTGGGGGTGCAGGCCTGGCTGGGGGGGTGCACTGTGGGGGTGCAGGCCTGGCTGTGGGGGGTACACTGTGGGGGGTGCAGGCCTGGCTGTGGGGGTGCAGGCCTGGCTGGGGAGGTGCACTGTGGGGGTGGGTGCAGGCCTGGCTGTGGGGGGGCAGGCCTGGCTGTGGGGGTGCACTGTGGGGGCAGGCCTGGGCTGGGGGGGTGCACTCTGGTCCCCGTGCTTCCCGGGAAGAGAGATCAGAGGCTGAAGGCCCGCGTGTAGCGTGGCTGTCAGCCCTCTGCCCGCTCTGGGCGGTTAATAATGCGGACGCCTCACCTATTAATTATTAATCCCTCTGCACTTCTGAGGGCGGCTGGAGAGCCCCCCGGCAGCGGGGCGCAGAGACCGGAGCGGGAGCCACCGGGGAGCCGCCCTTGCTCCTCCCTCCCGCTCCTCCTCCTCTGGTCTGTCCTGGGGGGCACACTCCCACCCTGTGAATGGGGTGCTGCTCTGGCTGGAGGGTAGGTGCTCAGGGTTCTGGACAGCCCCCCCTTGTGTCTGAGCCCCCCCAACCCCCCAGCTGCTCCCCGGGAGAAGGTGGGTCCAGACCAGCCGTGCTCCTGCCGCGTGGGGTTGCTCTCCCGCTCACGCGTGTGCCCGCGGGCTTGTGCGTGCCCACGCTCCTCCGAGGGGCGCTCTCCTGCAGGCGTTTCCCGGACAGAGGTGCCAGGCCCCCCACTGCCTGAGCGCCTCCCAGAGGGATGTGCAGCCGCCCGATGGCGGGGAGCAGTCACCAGCGCCGTCCCTGCTTCCCTCTGAGGAGGCCCGGCCTTGGGGAGGACGGGAGCTGAGAAGAGGAGAGGAGAGCGAAAGGTACTGCGTCCGCGCACCAGCGCCCTGTCCCCTCACCCACGGCCCGGCGCCCCGCAGTCCTGGGGTGTCTCTGCAGTTCTGGGGTACCCCACAGTTCTGGGGGTGCCATCACAGTTCTGGGGTTTCTCTGCAGTTCTGGGGTTTCTCTGCAGTTCTGGGGTACCCCACAGTTCTGGGTTGCCATCACAGTTCTGGGGTGTCTCTGCAGTTCTGGGGTACCCCACAGTTCTGGGTTGCCATCACAGTTCTGGGGTTTCTTTGCAGTTCTGGGGTACCCCACAGTTCTGGGGGTGCCATCACAGTTCTGGGGTGTCTCTGCAGTTCTGGGGTTTCTCTGAAGTTCTGGGGTACCCCACAGTTCTGGGGTTTCTCTGCAGTTCTGGGGTTTCTCTGCAGTTCTGGGGTGTCTCTGCAGTTCTGGGGTACCCCACAGTTCTGGGGTTTCTCTGCAGTTCTGGGGTTTCTCTGCAGTTCCGAGCTGTGCTGCTGCAGGTCTGGGGTGCCGCTGGGTCATAGGTCAATGCAGGTGGTCCAGATCTCAGTGGGTCCAGGGGGCGTCGCCCACCCGCTTGGCCGTGCTGCTTCTCGGGCCCGGAGCTCACACACAGCGGAGGCCTGGATGTTACCTCTGGGGCTGCTGCGTAGGGTCAGCCAAGGCCTTGTATGGGCGTCCGTGAGCCTTGTCTCCGGCCCCTTGTTCCTCCTCTCAGGGTGTCGGCCACATGATAGAGACGGGCCGGGGAGAAGGTCAGGGGAGGGTCCAGCTGCAGGAACAGCTGTCTGACAGGACAGGAAAGGTCACCTGAGGGCGAGGTCCCACCCCACGGCTGCCGGGACCCTGGGTGACCTCCCGTGCCTGGCCGATGCCCCTGGCTCTGCTCATGCCTACCTGACTGCCACGGGACCAGGAGGCGTGGCCTTGGGGAGGTGACGAGGTCCCTCTTGGCTGGATGGATGCTCTGATAAGAGCTCCCTCCCCTCAGCCCTGCGAAGACACGGCTGGAGGGCACACGCCTGACACCGTGACCTCGGATCCAGCCTCCAGACGGTGAGCAGATACATGCCTGCCCTCTAAGTCGCCCGGTTCTGGCTTCGGCTACGGCAGCCGAGCTGACGGGAGAGGCCGAGGCTCACGAAGCAGGTGTCGCTCAGGCCTGTGACATCATCTGGGGAGACCAGTGAGAAGGAAAGGTGGGCGCTGGCCGGTAGCTCACTGGGTTAGAACGCCGTCCTGATACGCCAGGGTTGCGGGTTCGATCCGGGTCAGGACACATACAAGAATCAACCAATGAACCCATCAGAAAGCGGAACAACAATCGGATCTCTCTCTCTCTCTACAGGAAAGTCAAGGAAAAAAGGCAATGCCCCCATTCAAAGCTTATTAGCAATTTCAGGACAGTGAGAACCGAGCGTGAGGCCAAGCCTGCAGCTCTTCCAAGAGGGGGGCGGGGTGACTGCCAGGCCGCACGCCCACAAAGCTGCCCCTGGTGTCCAGCACTGGCCACGCGCCTCCGTTCTGACCACGTGGACCAGGACCCTGCCAGGGGGGCGGTTTTGATCGTCTGCTCTGCCTCTCCACATAGTAAGAGAGTTCATGCAACACCTTCCTTCCCGTTCTTCTGTTCTCCGTCTCCTGTGCTTGCAGAGTCAAGGACAAGAACGAATCCCCCCTCCCCACCCCCAGCGCCCACGGGAACCCAGCTTGGCAGGCACAGCACGTGCCTGGGGCCGGAGCAGCGGGAGGAGCAGGCCGACCCTGACCCTGGGGCTGTCCGCGGCCTGCGGTGCCCAGGGCCTCGGGGACTCCCACAGCAGGTCCCTGAAGGCAGCGCCTCTCTGACTGGGACAGGCCCCTGTGCCCGTGGCCTTGGGGGCCTTGGATGCGCTGGGAGAGGCCTGACAGCCCGGCAGCTGCCGTGGGCGGAGTGGGCAGCAGGGCCTGCGCTCGGGGCTCAGGGGGCATCTCCTGACAGGCGGGGGGCGGGGGGGGGAGGGGGGGCGGGGAGGGGAGACGCAGTCCCAGCCTCTGCAGCCCGAGCCGCCAGGGGCATCCTCAGGGGGGCGGGGGGTGGGGGAGGGGGAGGCACGGAGCCCGCTCTGCACTCTCGCGTTTGATGCACAGAATCAGTCAGGAGCCCGTGTCCCGTGCAGGGCTCCCGCTGGCCATGCTGCCTAGCTGGCTGTCCCTGAGGCAAAATGAACACGAGGACGGATGGCTCAGGAACTCCGCTTGCTGGGGTGGATGGGGCCATCTTTTAAAACGCGAGCTTGGCTCTTTAAAATGGTCAGAGGCCCTGGCTTCCCGCAGCCCCGCCTTCTTCCAGCTTCAGAACCGAAGCCGGGATCTATCTGCGGGGGAAGCAGGGGGTGTCTGGGGGGCAGCCCCACCCCAGGGCCCCGCTGCACCATCCACACCCTCTGTCTGCACAGAGCACATCCGGGAAACACAGGCCTGGCCTGCAGGTGGCCCGCTGCATGCTGGGAAGTGTAGTTCTGGGACGCTAGTGAGGGGGTGGCCGTGGAGCAGTGCATTCTGGGGACTGTAGTTTCCACGGGCTCCATGCAGAAGGGGCCCGGCCTCCTCTGTGGCTGTCGTCCTCTCCCTGTCAGCGTCGGCCCCGATCCCAGCTTCCCTTCCCGCCTCTGATTCCAGGAGATGCCCTGGGGTCGCAGGAATGCCGAGACCACAGATCCTGGGGTGCAGCTGAGTGTGGGGCGTCCGGGGAGGGGTGGGGGCGGCTGTTCACAGGTCTCGGAAGGAGGCGCAGGGAACACGCGGCCCCTGACCTCGGGGTGGCCACGCAGAGTGTGTGCAGGCCAGCGGTCCAGGGGCGGCCCAGAGGTCCCTCAGGCTCCCTGGACCCGGGTCCGAGGAGCCGACCTGCTCCTGCTCCGGACCCACCCGCTGACTCTCCACGCGGGCTGCCTCCCCCAGGAACGGGGCGGCGTTGGGCCTGGACGGGCCGGGGTTGAATCCTGGGTTCCCACTCCCTGCGGGTCCGGGTGAGCACGGGGGTGTCTCTCGACCAGCGGGCGCCAACCTCCCGGACCTCGCGGGCCACCAGGGAGAGCCCAGACCTTCGTCAGGCACCGAGGGGGTTAATGTTTGTGTCTGCCCGTGGGGTACCCCGAACTGTTCCCAGGGAGCGTGCCAGGGCCCGAGGGTGTCTGCCGGGAGGAGGGCCTGGGGGCTGTCCTGTCCTGGAGCAGGATCCCGGGGTGGACACAGTAACAGAACAGAAATGTGACAGACACTGACTGCAACACTCACTTCTTTCTTTTTTAAAATATATTTATTTTTTAAAATATTTTTTTATTGTTTAAAGTATTACACATAGTAGTACATATATCTCCTTTTTTCCCCATTGACCCTCCCCCAGCCTCCCCTACCCCCTGTCTCATGCCCTCATCCCCTCCCCCCAGTGTCTTGTGTCCATTGATTGTGCTCATGTGCATGCATACAGGTCCTTCGGTTGATCTCTTCCCTCCCTCCCCAACACGCCCCAGCCTTCCCGCTGTCATGTGACATCTGTTCGGGGCTTCTTTGCCTCTGTATCTATCTTTTTGTTCATCGGGTTATAATGTTCTTTATTTTCCTTAAATGAGTAAGATCATGTGGCATTTTTCTTTCACTGCCGGGCGCAACACACTCACTCCTACGTGAGAGCAGCTTGCTGGGTGTGACAGGACCAGACTCCGTCCGAGCCGCTGCGTGGAGCGAACTGACCCAGGGGCCACTGTCCGGCAGGAGACCAGCCCTCAGTGGGCCTGGGCGTCTGATCTGACCGCCATCACCGGGCTCCCCTGTGCCGCACGGACAGCGCATGCGGCTTCTTGGTTACGATACGATGTTTGCCAACGTGGGGGCATCCTGAGTGTGGAGATCTCGGCGCTGGGCGGTTTCAGGAGCAGCCAGCGTCCCCCTCCTTCGTGGGGTCGGGGTGTGTCTGTACCAGGCGCTCCCCCGTGTGCGGACGGCAGGCTCCACCCCGAATCTCCTCACACAGAAAACCAGGAAGTACGGCAGGAGCCACTGTGGGTAAGCTGTCTGTCAGACGCGACCTGGGTTTTAGGAAGAATTTATGGCCTTTACAAGGGAGTGAGCATGATCCGCCACCGAATGGCTTGAGTGTAATTGGCTGATGTGGGGCCAGAAAAACAGTATTAAGAGGAAGTGCATTTCATTTCATCTTGTGCCCTGGCCGGTTTGACTCAGGGGATGGAGTGTCGGCCTGCGGACTGAAGGGTCCCAGTTTCGATTCCGGTCAAGGGCACAAGCCCAGTAGGGTGTGTGCAGGAGGCAGCCAATTAGAAATTCTCATCATTGATGTTTCTCTTTCTCCCTCTCCCTTCCTCTCTGAAATCAATCTATATAACAAAAGCCTAAGCGACCGTTACGACCGGGTGACCGAACGACCAGTCGACTGGTCGCTATGACGCGCACTGACCACCAGGGGGCAGCTCCTGCATTGAGCATCTGCCCCCTGGTGGTCGGTGTGTTCCCATAGCAACCTCCCGTGGCTGGCCAACCTCCCATGGTCCCGCCCCCTGGCCTGGGTGAGATGGCCCCAATTGGCCCTGATCGCCAGCCAGGCCGAGGGAACCGCACATGTGCACGAATTCGTGCACCGGGCCTCTAGTCTATATTATAAAAACCCAGTGTCCCTAACGCCGTCACGACCAAAGACCGGTCACCAGGAGGCTGCGTGCACGGCGAGGTGCATGCGGGTGGGCGGGGACTTGACTCTGGGTCCTGCGGCGTGGCGGGGTCTGGGGTCCCGGGTCTCGTGCGATTTTGTGCGCTGGGTCACTAGTACAAATATAATTTCATTTTGTCACGTCCAGCCTTATAAACCCGTTTATTCCAAACGGACACTCACAGTTCTTAACGTTCAGTTACCTTGTTTTTTCGATAATTTCTTCTCCTTCCTCCTATTTCTGGGCCCTTCAACCTCCCAGGCATCGGGGAGACGCAGAACACGGGAGTTTCCGGAGGCCGGTTAAGATGGAACATTGCAGTTCATGAGAGCCTGGGCCTCTGACGCACCTGGGAACTGGCCCTGGGCGTGTCCTCGCGGGCCAACTCTGGTTAGCACGGGCAGGTGTCCTCTTTCCAAACCCCAGTCGCAGCTCCACTCCCCCCTCGAGAAAACCTTAACGAGGTGCGTCAGCACGAGAGCAATTAGCCGTCTGCAGTCAGCTGAGCGCCGGCGGCACCTGGGACCACAGCGGCCTCCATGCGGCTCTGCCGGGCCAGGTCTCAGGGGGCCGCCCCGTGACATCGAGATGGCGCGTCCCCGGTGAGCAGGTGAGAGCAGGTGGGGGAGGGCTCCTGGGAGGGTCCTCGGGGAGGGTCCTGGGGGGCGTCTTAGGGGGAGGTCCTAGGGGGGGTCCTGGGGGGGGTCCTCGGGGAGGATCCTGGGGGGGTCCTGGGGGGTCCTAGGGGGGGGTCCTAGGGGGAGGAT